>NW_011343438.1:16372-25599 GCF_000735185.1 Notothenia coriiceps | reverse complement strand
CAGACACATTGGATTAACCTATGGATTAACCTTCAACCGCGTTTTTCTCGTTTTTGATCAGAATAACAGCAAAAGGTGAGCATATCTCCGTTTTTTGCTACCTAAAGCTACGTTGTGTGATGTCTGTGTTTGCTTACTCTGTCTCGAGTTCTGATCGCTCAGTGATGATACTGATATTTCTGGAATCTGTGGAATCTCAGCTTGCTAATCGATATCTTGTACGTGCAGTTACGATAAGTAATAAGGGTATTTATACCGTGAGTTCTGTGCTAAGTGCGTTAGAATCTTTTTGCTCAGGGCTCATTTAGACGCTTCTTGTGAGACTTTTTGTTTTGTTTCGGTAAAAATGGTTCATATCGTCAGTTAGCTGAGTTTCTTCCCATTAAGTGAGTATGACACATTCATAGTATATTACATTTTAAGAAGCCCTGAGACAGTTTCGTGAAAAAAAGCCCGTTAACTTTTACTTCATTTGTTTATTATAATAAAAAAAAAGATGATGTCAATGTGCAACTTTTTTAAGCCTAAAAAGCTCATGTTAAAACTCAAGAAAAAAAAAATCACACCCTGGATCGACAGACTCTAGAATACCAATAAATTAAGGAATATATGAAAAAACATGATATAAGAGCTTAAGCTAAAGAGGTGTTGACCTTGTGTACTGCAAAAAACTTTAACAGCATTACAGAGTTAAAGCAGCATTCAGAGTAAGCTCAAAACACAAAACTGACATATTATGACCATAAAAAGTAGTCGTTGCTAACATGTTAGCAACCAGCAGCTCACATCAGAACAATATGACTCATTAGGAGTCTTGTTTCTACTCAAAGCAAGTCCAATTTTCTCTGTGTTTGGTCTCCACCAGCTCCTAAGGGAAACTTCCGTCCCTTTAACTGCTAGATGCTCCACTGTGTGCACCTTCTAGTCTCTAACATGTTTCTGTAGACTTTTTAATACGAGCCGGGTGTGGATTTATTCAGCTTTTCATCTGAAAACGTAACAGTAATAGCGTTGAGAGGAAACACAACGGTAAAGTTGTGTTAACTAAAAAGCTAAGGAAAGGATATGTTATGCAACTATCTGGAAGCTTGTAATAAAACATTACTTTCTAATTTATACATTTCCTTGTATTATGCAATAACACATGCAGTTTTGTATTAATCTGCCACATTTTGTAATAAACAGAATGAATGAAATCACGATGTAATACAAGATATTTGATAGGACAGCTAGGGAATATGTAACACTTAGGCCAAACAACATGTTTTATAATGCCATAATATTTGTAATTAATATTCATAACATATTTATTATTTAAATATGAATATTGTGTTATTATTCAATCCAGATTTTTCATTTTATTTCTTTACATTTTTTCGAAACCCTATTTTGTAATAACCACTGCAATATATAATCATTTATAACAAAATGATATACGTTCCGGCTTTGTATATGCAGTGAAGTTATTACACGATGCAGTGTTAATACAAAAGTTCCATCACTACGACATCCTTTGATCATTAGTTATTATATGAATGAAACGTGGATTAACCCTTATGTTGTGTTCAGGTCTCCCGTGACCCGTTTCAAAGTTAACATTATATAACAACTACGCTCTAGAGTTTTTTATCGGAACAAGGCTTCATGATATCCTCCACAACAGCTATATAAACACTACATAGAACTACACCTTTCTCAAAGATCGAAAAACACACACACACACACACACACACACACACACACACACACACACACACACACACACACACACACACACACACACACACACACACACACACACACACACACACCTTGTGGGGGCGGGGCACAAACAACATTGACCAACAAAAACTTTTCCTTTTTTTACCTTTTTCTAGCATGAATCTATATGGATCCATTTTTACCCGTAACACCACGGAGATTACTGTAGTTAATAATATGAAGTTGTACAAACTTTTTTTGTGGCAATTGTATTCTAATATTAGTCTATCATAGTCAGATAACATAATTATCCACTTTCTTCACTATAGGGAATATAATGAGTGAATTTAATCATGTTTTACTTAAATATGTGGTGTAATGTGTTTTAGCGCCATACAATTAAATAACAACAGGATTGTATGGTTATGAATGCGTAATAAGTTATGATGTAATTCAAACAATATTGGATGATAGTCATTATTTTTGAGTGTTTTGGACTGAGATAAATCATGGCTCAAAATGGACCAGCGAATGGTAACTGCTTTCGAACACAACACAAGGATTCAGGAGATCTCTTACCGGTCTTCCCATCGTTCTTGATGGTTGTCCTTTCGGACGTCAGCGTCTCCCAGCCCTCGAACCGGAGCTTCTGAAACTGAAGCTTCACCTGGGCCAGACTCTCCTCGATGTTGATGGGGGATTGCTTGGCGTTGCTGCAGGACGGGAACTTCTTGGCCCAGTTGTTCTGATTTAAAGTTCCTGAAAAGCAAACAGAAGGTTTCAGAGGAAGCTGTTGAGGTACTAACAAAGCAAACACCATGGCGGGAACCCAAAACATATGAGATATTATAGGAGATAACACATTTTATACACACACTGATTTCATTCCTACCAGTGCAATTGTTTTTTGTTTTTTTATATATTATTTGCCAAAAATACACATTATGCACATTATATTGATGCATTATAATCCATGCTTCAAAAGGTCACCTATCACGCTATTTTTAGGCAAAGCATGGGTCTCAGATATATAAGAATATATAAAAAATATGTCTATGATGTGTTTTGCTCAAAATACCAAACAGATCACCCATTCTAGCCTCAAACCCCTCTACTTCAGCCCTGTTAGAGAAGTGCTGATTCTGGGTATAAAGCTTTTCTTTAAAAGGGGGACGGAGCTTATGCGGGAGATTCGACGGCAGATTGTCAGCTAAACACTGCCGTGATGAAACGCCATATCATGTTCCAAACCACATCAAGGATTATTTCTGAAACAGTATGGAGCGCAAACTCTTTCTCTCTCTCAGGTTTATCACAAGGTGAGTTCCTTTTTATTTCCTGCTTCTTCACACACATGCTCTCCAGTACAGGTTAGCTCTGAGTGTTAGCGATGCTAATGTAAACACCGACCATATTACGTCCAAAACAGTCAGGCATTGTTTCTGATAGCAACGTTTCTGATAGGGCCGTGGGTCCACATTTCAGATATTACGTCATATCGGACGCAAATCTGGATCAGCTCCGTTGTTCCCCCGTTTTTAGAGATTTGGGTACGGAGGAAAAGAGAGAGGGTTTTATTTTCTGACGCTGCGTGAGTTCCCCAAGACACCGGGGACACATAGTGATGTAGAAAAGACATCAAGAAGTGCATTTTGCATGATAGGAGACCCTTAATGTTGCATCAGGTTGGATAGATAATAAAAAGATTATAATAGTTTTCAAAATAAGCAGACAAATAAAATGTATGCTTGCGCAGTTGAAAGTACAATATTGTTTGACAAAATGTTGGCAGGTTGTGGCTTGTTCTGATTCAAAGTTCCTGCAGGGCAAACAGAAACAAGAGTTCAGAGGAAGCTGTCGTTGGAACGATCAGGAGTTCAGAGGAAATTGCACCAAAAAAACGACCCATGGAGTCTGAATATCTAAACTAGAAGAGAGGTATACACATAAAAAAAACTGAATACAAGATGTACTGTATACATAAGGAGTAAATAAGAATGAGCAATAGAAAGATAACATTGAATACAATATTTGAAATATTATATATATAACAATCAGAGTAAGAATTAAAAGATGCCCTATTCTGCTTTTGGGGATTTCCCGTTTCCTATATTGTAGTGGTTCCCAACCTTTTTCAACTCAGAGCCCACTTAAGAATCTAAAAATGTTCGCGGCCCACATTCAACCATAAACAATACGGAGGCTAAATAAAGTACTTTTTATTTTAATTAGAAAAGGAGTTGGCCATCAGTAACAAACAGTCATTTTCATTACACGGTTTAGTTGAATACTCGATTCTGATTGGTCAATTCAGAACATGTGACACGTTGTTAATCCAGTAGAACAGACCGCTGTCAAGGACTGTAATGACCGTTGCTAAGGAGGATTAAGAAAGAGAAAGGAAAAGAGGTTCAAATAAAAAAATACAAATCATAATGTTTTGCAAATTATTTGGTGGCCCACTTGCAAGGCTTTCGCGGACCACTAGGGGGCCGCGGCCCACAGGTTGGAAACCGCTGCTATATAGGTTTTAGTGCATGTAAATGGTCTACTGTACAAAGGCTTAAATCACAAACAATTTAAAAAGAGCATAGAGTAGGATAATATAAAAAAATACTCATTAAAGTACAAGTATCTCATTGTGTTTTCCACCACAGCTAAACGGTCAGTTTTCGTAGATAATTAAATAAGTAAATCCCTCTTAAAATGCAAAAAAGGATAATGGGAAAAGAAAGGCTACAAAAATCCATAAATAGTCCATATGAGTTATTCTTGTCTCATTAGTTGGATAAATAATCTTTATCATATTCCGCAAAGACCACTTACAGATGTGCTAACGCTGAGCTAACACGCTAATCACCTCCAGCTGTTCTGCTGCACTCTGGCTTTAATGTTAATATCAACTCTTGCAGATTTGTTCTCTTGCAGATCTCATTAGGGTCAAAGTCAAAGATTTTTTAAAGCTGACTTTGACTCTGAAGCCTGCAGCGTTCTGCCAACAACTCAAAACAAAGAGTTCAGACTCAGGTTTCTTCTCTCAAACACAACGCTGACATGACGGATGGAATAAATACAGCGCGGTAAGTGTGTAAGAAAACCAGGAATACAAATTATACTTCACTTTAATTACATGTGTGTGTATGCATGTTATTGCACCTCAAAGTGAACCGAACAGATGTAATCCTGCAGCTCATATTCCCGTCTAACTGATCTACAGCTTCAGGCTTTTAGCTTCACTTTTATTGCATGTGAGTTGAAGAAGGACTACATCTGGGTTTGATCCCTTCTGCTCAGAGTCTTTCGATTAAATCCAGCATTTTTTCTTTCAATCCAGTTAGTGTGAAGTACTGGAAGTTCTGGAGGTGGATTGGTGGTCTAAGTTCCGGATTTTTTGTGCATATTTGGATAAAAGGCAGATGATATTTAAAAAGCCCCTCTGCTGAAGTTCAGGTGTTTCAGGCAGGAGGATCTGAGAGGATGTTTCTCAGAGGGATTGTTTTTCAGAGACTGCACTGACCTCACCACCTTCAAAAAACGTACAAAAACTCACCTCTTCAATCTGGCTTTTAATGTGTGGTTGTTGTTGTGTTGCTTGATTTTAATGTGTCCCCGTTGTGTCGGGGAACTCACGCAGCGCCAGAAAATAAAACCCTCTCTTTTCCTCCGTACCCAAATCTCTAAAGACGGGGGGGTACAACGGAACTGATCCAGAGTTGCTATAGCAACTCCAACAATTGGCCTAGCAACGGCTTAGCAACCCCATTGTTTTGTTATGAAAATGTATCTATATTTATACACATTCTCGCGAGATCTATCAGGGGTCGTTGTAAGTTAAAGCGCAAACTGTTACTTGGCTAATGTTGTTATAATTCTCAGTGTGTGAACACAGATCGAAAATGGAAAGATTTCTCACAAGTCAGCGTAAACGACCGCGATCTCCAACGGAGCCGGTCCGTGAGGTGATGAGGTTAAATGCCACAGCATGCCAGTTGAAACAGTGAACGAGCGCTATTGTGTACTTGTACGCTTAGGGTGTAATGGTATTTTACAAAAATATTGTTGGAGCACAGAAACAGTGTTCAAATTCTGCTTTTACAAACTTATTTTGGTTGTGCTTACCTTGCAAAGTAATGTTATAAGTGTCAAAGGAATCTTTTAATGTAAATATGAATGATAATATTGTAGCGTGTCCAAGTTAATAGTTATGTCAGTTATCAGATGTGCATAGTTTAGTACATTTGTAAAGTTATCTAGGCAATGTTGTTGGTGGGAGTTAGGGAGAGACCGCCCTTCCAGGTGTGTGTGTGTGTGTGTGTGTGTGTGTGTGTGGTGTGTGTGTGTGTGTGTGTGTGTGTGTGTGTGTGTGTTGTGTGTGTGCGTGCGTGCGTGCGTGTGTGTGTGTGTGCGTGTGCGTGTGTGTGTGTGTCTTTCCAGTGTGTGTGTGCGTGTGTGTGTGCGTGTGTGTGTGTGTGTGTGTGGAGGGAGTACGAGGCGGTAGGAGTTGTCTTCGGACTGTGGGGAAAAGTCATAATGAGTGTTATACTCATACTTGCCACCTTGAGACCTCAGAAATAGGGAGCATTTCAAATGCAAAATGGAGGGGTGGGGGCGGGGTGCTAGTTTATCGCCGGCAGCTGTTAGATTAACATTAACATGCTTATTGTAGTTCTAAGTGCAATGCCTTGCGCCTGTAGCACCATCCTTGATGGAGCATATGTGTGGCAGGAAAAAAGTGAGCAGCGAGTAGAGTAGTTGTCGATTCTTGTTCTGTTTTCTGTGACTATCTGCCTCACCTTGTCAGACTTTCAGTTGCGCGCGCGCTACTAAAGAGACGTGTTACCATGGAAACCAAACAATGGTGTAGCTGTATTAAAGTCCGAGTGGAAACAGTCCTGAGCTATCTGATTTTGTCAGAAATCGGGAGAAATATGACCCCGGAGGAAACTGGGAGAGGGCAATGAAATCGGGAGTCTCCCGCGAAAATCGGGAGGGTTGACTCGGCTGGTTATAGGCTACTATTGATTGGTTCTGTAAGGCTGGCTGTGGCCGTCAATACCAGAAATAAAGAGAACGTTTTCGACATGAATGCTCAAGTTATCTGGATCTTGAATAGCGGTGAACGCTTACAATATGAACAGGCTCGTGCTTGGCCCACTGGTATTGTTTGTTTATTTATTTTGAAAATTAACTAGCAACGCCGTGCTGTCATAGCAAGCTGCTCAACTACTGCAGCAAAAAAATCCTGGCACCGCCCATGCGACCGACAAATCCACTTTTAAATTAACCTTTCGCAAATGTATATGTTGTGTGGTTTGCTTGCATATTTAGATAAAAGACGGTAGTTTGTTGGGAAAAATTATGTTATAATCAATTTAATTGTTTTGTTTTTAGCTGCNTCTGATCGATCCGTGATGATACTGATATTTCTGGAATCTGTGGAATCTCAGCTTGCTAATCGATATCTTGTACGTGCAGTTACGATAAGTAATAAGGGTTACCCTTATTACTTATCGTAACTGCACGTACAAGATATCGATTAGCAAGCTGAGATTCCACAGATTCCAGAAATATCAGTATCATCACGGATCGATCAGAACTCGTGACAGCGTAAGCAAACGCAGACATCACACAACGTAGCTTTAGGTAGCAAAAAACGGAGATATGCTCAACTTTTGCTGTTATTCTGTTCAAAAGTCGTGTTCAATGACATTAAAACAATAAAAACGCGGCTGAAGGTTAATCCAATGGTTCATCCAATGTGTCCGTCACTTTGAAAAAATTACTGATAATCCATAATTCAATTTATATGTCAAAAACTGAGTTTTCATATTAGCTGCTAATGATAGCTACTTGAGTGTATGACAGCTTCCTGTTTTGGGTATTCTAGCTACGCGTCACTCTCACTCCTTATTTGGTAACATGTTCCACATACTTCCCCTTAATTCCATTGGCTCTAACGGTTAAAAAGAGGTGGCAATCATCACAATCGACCAAGGGGGGCCAGAGATAGGTCAAATCCACCCAAATGACCCCAGAAGTGGGTTCTTTTGTTCTAAACCTCTCTAAAAGGTCAAATGTCACTTGTTTTGCATCAATCTTGATACGGGGTACTTATTATATGTCATAGTTTGGATTCCTAAAGCTTTTATTCTACCATCCCATCATTCAAGGGTGGTTTTCTTTAAGTAATGTTTTTTTTTGCTATGTTCAATCTGAATTTACTTTAAAATAAAAAACATCCATATGGATTCTGACTTTTCTACATCCAACTCACAGGTGTAACCTTGATTTGAGAAAAAATATTATTTATTTACCCCTTTTAGAAGTTAAGTTATGGTCATTTGTTCTGGGAATGTAATTTTCGAGCCTGAGACCTGAAAAACAGGCTCAGGGCTAAACAGGTTAAAGGCATCTGCATCGTTTTCCAAAGCTGTGTTTTGTGTCAGATTATATAAAACAGTTTCCTTATGTCCTTCCCTCCTGTCCGTCTGTATTTCTAAAGACAGTTTCTCACAGACAGACACTAAGCGATAAGCCTTTTCCTTATAACGTGGTGTCCTATTGTAAAGGATACAGTTACCAGTTCCTCATTTGACAGGCTCGAGAGCCTTTTGAATATTTCCTCGCTCTAAGTGGTGTGACACACAATAACCTGCAGTCTGCATTCAAGGTAATTGTTAAGTGAAATTGTAGACAAGAGAGGGATCTAGCCTCGCCTTTCGGGAAAAGCTCCAAACAGACGAGTTTGGTGCTTCTTAGCAACGAGACTCTCAGAAATAAGAAGTGCTCTGTTGTAGTTGCTGTTCGGACGCCAGCTGCACCAAAGGCTTTTATTAATGGAGATGTTTGGGGCACAATCTGAGCAGGGTTGAGTAGTTAAACCTGTTTTTATCAGCCTATAAATGGGCCTTGGCGTAGGTTCAAGGAACAGACAGCCATCTATTACATCTTATTTAGCTGAGGCTTTATCCAAATGTGAAATAGACCATGAAGATACAAGTTTAGAAAAGCAAGAAACATGCAGGTACATGAGCTTTAAAGGTCCCCTATCATACTGTTTGTCATCAAAATATCACAGGTCTCAGATATATACAAAACATGTCTCTGAAGTGTTTGGCTCCAAACACCAAACAGATCATTGCAGCATCCCATAATCCCCTCTGTTTCAGCCCTGTTTCCAAAGTGCTGATTCTCTGTCTGAAGTCAATGGTGCTCTAGGAGGAGATTCAGGTGATAAGGGGGGGAGGGGGTTACCTTGGTTGCTGATTGGCTGATGGTTACACAAGCCAAAACATCGTTATGACCAGGGGTGCACATAACTTTTTTGCCCTGGTTCTCAAAGAAGCACCTGGAGATGTTGCTTGGTGCGCATCCTTAAAATGAAATAAACCGGACCTTTTGAGGGGTACTTCACTTTATGAACGGCTATTTTACCATTTCTTATGCAACTCGCAAATCATCTCTCTCTCTCTCTCTCTCCATGCAAATGCGCTTTTTTCAAATGATCCGGTGCTCCTTTTTTGGCG
>NW_011343438.1:14491-16332 GCF_000735185.1 Notothenia coriiceps | reverse complement strand
GGGTGCGCTAGTGAGCACGCAGCAGGGTTACTGTGCGGAGCGCCTAAAGCAGACCCTTCACGCGATAGCAAGGGGTAGAGCGAGGGATCACAGATTACATTTTTTTTTTTTAAATTAAACCTAAATAGCTCTCGAATTATACTTTAGCGACCGTTAATATACCTGCTCGCAAACATCTCTCTCTCTTTCCTATCTCTCTCTTATCTCATCTCTCTTTTCTCTCTCTCTCTCCCTCTCTCAATGTTGGTGCGCAAATGCGCCTTTTTTCAAATGAACTGCGCACCAGTTATGTGCAGCCCTGGTTATGACATCATAAAGTGGCCAAAATCTGATCAGCTCATTTTCAGACAGGTTTTTATAGAAATGGATCAGGACGAAAAGAGAGAGAATCTTTGTTCCTGAAACTTTCAGAATCTCTTTCCACAGAGGGGACACATGTTGATGTAGAAGAGACATGAAGAAGAGGGGACACATGTTGATGTAGAAGAGACATGAAGAAGAGGGGACACATGTTGATGTAGAAGAGACATGAAGAAGAGGGGACACATGTTGATGTAGAAGAGACATGAAGAAGAGGGGACACATTGTTGATCGTAGAAGAGACATGAAGAAGAGGGGACACATGTTGATGTAGAAGAGACATGAAGAAGAGGGGACACATGTTGATGTAGAAGAGACATGAAGAAGAGGGGACACATGTTGATGTAGAAGAGACATGGAGAAGAGGGGACACATGTTGATGTAGAATTATTAGAATTATAGTACTGTTGTAGGCGAGTATGAGTATACTCTCACTCAAAAGTCGACGTTTCCAGTTCTAGAAAAAGAGGTTCCGGTTTGCAGCGTATGGATCTGTTCTTGGCTTTTGTTGCGGGGCAAATAAACTTTTCAACAGGAATGGATTAGTGACAAGTTGAGTCAATATTTGCCGTGCCTCGAGGGGAAATTAGAAAACATAATAGACACACGCACAACAAAGAGGACGTGAATGAGGCCGACCGCATGCAGATCAAAGTGGTGGCAAGGATAAAGAGCAAACAGAGTCCTTAGACGTGACAACATATTTATTATCTGTGCAAAACAGATGGTCTATTTTTGAGTTGGTGGGCCGAAATGTACGTTAAAGTACGGAAGATGAAAGGACTGCGTAATGCTCCACCTTTATTACACCATCAAAGAGCGTTTGGACCCTGGAGGCGACCTTTTGTCAGGTGAAACAAAAACCCACCTGAAGAAGATCCCCTTGTTCGTCTGAGTCATTGTTGGATGGTCCGAAAAAGGTGTCGTTGGAGTATTGTGTCGAGGTCTCATCTTTTGATCTTCTGTCCCTTTATAGTCCATTATTGGTGGTAATCTAAATGGTTGGCTGCTAAAATATAGCATCACTTGAGGACAATATCTGCACCGTCTCAAGGTTAGTTTCACAAAAGCAATTTCTCTAATATTATCATAGAGCAAACGGCCATAAAGTGTGTCCACGAGGCAAAGTATAAATGTCGCCTTCGTACAATAAGCAGAACAATAGCAGAGACAAAATACATTCTTAATTAAATTAGCTTTTCACACGTGTTTCAATAAGGTAATATGCTGATTTTGGGGATGCATTCCTCAAAACTTCCAGCCAGTATTTTTACATGAATGAGAGTAACTGCTAATGGAAGTTCTTAAATGACCAGCAACGGACACGAATAATTGTTTCTGTAATTTCATGTTGTTGCACTGATCTTTGGGATTGGACTATTTATTTAATAATAATAATAATACATAATATTTATATAGCGCCTTTCACGAAACCCAAGGTCGCTTTACAAGTCGGGTAGGGGTGGGAGTAGGGGAAAAGA
>NW_011343438.1:2217-14446 GCF_000735185.1 Notothenia coriiceps | reverse complement strand
TATGTGTATTTTTGGCTTCTCTGTCCTAAACGGCTGTTCCTTGTTGGAGCTTGCCGCCCCCATCCCTCGTGAGCCCAGTGTGCTCTGATTGGTCGGGACGTGCGTAGGCTCGCTTGCTCGTGAGCTGGCTTACTTGGTGTGGTTCTCTCGGTCGGGCGTACAGCGAGACAGTGCGAAACTCTCGTTGAAGACAACAACAATAATGTGGCTTGATAATTGAGGTAAGAAATGTTGTATAACGCGTGTAGAGAGTGGGTTCTGCGGAGAGCATTTCTCCGCATCCCAAACTGTCTCTTACCAGAGTTCAGGGAGCTTATGCAAGCAATGGGAGCCCTGTAGTTGAGAATGTACGCTAAAAGGGTTCCCCACTGCGGTGTTTATAGTGACGCCAAGGATCCTTGTGTGTGAGGAGCAAACTCCGGGGATTGGTCCACTTTTTGGTTCTGGGAACGCATGACGTCATGCAGGTTCCGGAAGAAAACAAATGGAAAAGAGAAAATCTCCAACGTGGCGTTTTGGGGCAGCATACAGCACTGTATGCTGCCAAAACGCCACGTTGGAGATTGTCGTCTTTTTCCATTTTCCATTTCAGTTTTAACCAGTTAAACCAGGCCTTAATATTGTCTCTTTTCCTATCAGTTTTTTGCAGGTATTGACACAAGAATGCGTGGAAATAAAACCAAGATGTTGGTACTTGGAGTGAAGTAGAAGTACTCGAGATCTTGTCTTAAGTAAAAGTAGAAAGTTACTCGAGGTCGTTGTACTTGAGTAAGAGGTAGAAGTCACTCGGTACTTGTACTTTAGTAAAAGTCGAAATACTCAGGTCCTTGTACTTTATTACAAGTAGAAGTACTCAGGTCTTGTACTTGCAGTAAAAGTAGAATACTCATGTCTTGTCATTTAGTAAAAGTAGAAGTACGTCAGCATCTGTGTACTGAGTAAAAAGTAGAAGTACTCAGGTTTGTAACTTTAGTTAAAAGTAGAAGACTCAGATCTGGTACTTTAGTAAAAGTAGATGTACTCAGATTTTCCTTAAGTAAAGTAGACAGTACACAAGTCTTGTGACTTAGTAAAAGTAGACAGTACTCAGAATCCTTGGTACCAGAGTGTAGAAATCTCTGTTGACAGTAAAAGTAGAATAGTGTTCTCATCAAAATAGGTTCTCATCTAAATATAGTGAAAGACAGTAAAAGTAGTCATTGTGCAGATTGGTCCATTTCAGAATAATAGATATGATATGTTTTATAATGATTGATCATGAAAGTGTTCTCAAAGCTGGTAAAGGTGCAGCTAGTTTGAATGACTTTGTATACTGCAGGGTAGCTTGTGGATTTACTCCAGGTGGAACTAAAGTCTGATTTAACACTTGATTAGATTTCACATCATTCATCCACATCTGTGAAGTAACTAAAGGTATTAAATACATTTAGTGGAGTTTATTACATTACTTGAGTGAATGTACTTATAGTTCTTCTACACCTCTGAACATTTGGAATTTAAAATTATATTTTTTACAATATTTTCCCGTCTGTGTCCTCTCCCTTCAGTGTGCAGTTCTGAGCCGGAGAACATCCAGGCGGTGCCGCACAACCTGAGCAGCCTGCTGGTGACGTGGGAACGTCCGAGGGCCGTGTATGACGCCAGCATCGAGAAATACTCCGTCAGCTACCGCCTGGACAACACTCTGAACGCAGCGCCCTTCATATACCTGACTGACGGAGACCAGGACGTGGTGAGAGGGAGTCAATATCATCAATGAGGATTGTCTCAGAGTAGTTTCTTCACTCTATCAAGCCCCAAAAAGCAGATCTAACCAAGCCTATAACTGGCATAACAGAAAACCAAAAACATTTGACAGCTTTATAAACAGTCTCTGCTCTCCAATTATTGAGCACATAGATGAGAGTAACACCTCAGAATCAGAAAAGGGTTTATTACCAGGTAGGTTGACATGTACGAGGAATTTGACTTGATGTCATGGAGCATACACAAAAGTAAAACAAAAAATATTAAATATTGAACACATGACTTTTTTACTTGAACATGAATAATCTAAACCTGGTGGTATTGTCTGTAAAATGGTTGTTCAAAGTTGTTGTCTTACCTTCTCCCTCCACCAGGGGGCGATACTGGGAGACCTGCTAGCTAACACCAAACCAACTAGCAAAGAAAAAACATTTGAGAGCTTTAGCTTTGTAAATAGTCCCTGCTCTCCAATTATTGAACACATCGCTTTTTTACATGAATCATCTAAACTTGGTCTGTAAAATGGTTAACACCAGAAAAAGCACAATTATTCAGTGTTTATTGGTCATAAACACATAATAATAGTAGTTATGCAGCGTCAATAAGTGAGAGTTGGAGACGGTGTGTTTAGTATGTAACTCCACGCGTCATTCTCCTTATATTCACATACACCATATACTATTAGCTACATGCTACTGGCTAAAAACAATAATAATCCTAAAACCGGAAGTTCAATGTGTCTCCAACATCTGGTCCACGAAGCCACACTACAACAGCGTCCCTTAAAGTTCCTGCACAATATGTTGATTATTTCTTACACATGTAAATGAATCATCATCTAAACCTGATCTGTAAAAATGGTTCTTCAAAGCTGTTGTCTTTCTCCCTCCACCAGGGGGCGATAGTGGGCGACCTGCTAGCGAACACCAGCTACGTGGTGCAGGTGGTGGCGATGTGCACCAACGGTCTGTTCGGACGTGTGAGCGACACGCTGACCGTCTCCATGCCCGTAGACGACCCCGGTAAGAGAGACCGTGCCCGAGACCGAGCGTAGAGTTCGGCAGATCAACTGTACAGATAATTTCTCACTGCGATTATTTTTTCAGAAGTTAAATCTTAATATGGATAAATAGTTATTTGACTTCCAAGCAAATTATTTGGACATTGGAAAAAATTAGTATAATGTATTAGATGCTAACTAAAATGTTTGTGTTTACAACTACATTATCAAAACTAATGTAATTTTGAATAGATTTAATTTGCCATAATTTGGTTTGAGACTTATACTCTAAAAATAGTAAGTACGTACAAAAGCATTTCAATATTAAGACAACATTTGTCTTACTTTGTCATAGTATAGTTTCTGGCATTGGCTCGATTGCTTTTTTTACTCAAATGAAGTAGTTGTAGGTAAATGTTATTTAAAATCTCATAATTTCAGTCTTCTTACTGCTTTCCAATCTAATAATTGTGGCTTCATTGTGACTTAAAAAGTCAAATAGTTTGAATTAGTTTATTGTTTTTTAAACCGGAATTTTAGAAAAATTAATAATTTTGACTTGAGTATTTTTTAAATTTTTATTTCACTTCCACACTTTTAAAATAAAATAAAATGTATTTCATGATAAAAAAAAAAAAGTAAAAAGGCAATTTGGAAACTTGGGAGAACTTAAAAAAAATCAAAAGTGAAAAAATATACCTACAGTTAATTAATTGTGCGTAAACAAATCCAATAGCTAAGCTTCTTCATTAGGGTTAGTATTTGTTTTGAAGCACGTTTAATTTTTGAATTTGTTCTTGTTTTCATATATTGGTCATGTGTTTTTTCACCAGCCACATTCATTTTCTTTTAGAAACCTTTCCATCCTCACACTCGCCCTCCCTCTGAACCCTGAATGACACGACTAGATATATATTGTATTTTTCTTCCTCTTTATCTCACTCTTCACCCTCCCTGCCTTTCACTCTGGGCTCTATATTCTGTGTTTTTCTGCACAAGCAGTGCTGTTGTTTGACTCGTCTCTTTCTATGTGTTTCACAAGTTTCTCTGTGTACTCCCTTAATTATGCTTTCTTTATATATTTCCTAAGATGATAGAACATGCTTGGTTTGGGGTCATTTCCACACTCGCCATTTTTGTTTTGTTTTCATTGTGTGGCGTCCGCTCCCTCTGCCTCTCACAGTAAGAGAAATGTTTGCATGTGTGCAGCAGCATTTTGTGTAACATGGCTTGGACTGATAATCGTAGTAACTTTGTATTTCCACTGAACTTTACATTAAATAAACTAATATGTCTTTCCACAAAGAAAAGAAAATACCCTGCATCCTATTTCAGTGTCAGCTGGCATGAATGGGTAATATTCTGCGACATATCATAGATTTACGTGACTGATTTTCATGTAGCATGACGGCTTAGTTAACGCTTACACTAAGCTAATGTTAGCACCCGATCTTAGCTGTTTACATATTTTTGAAGAAAGTCCTGTCTTGTAGTAACCAATAAAACCTTACATTATGGCAGCTAATAAAGGGTTTTCCAATTCAGAGCAGTCATAGAGATTGTCACGTTAGCTTAGTGCTACACCAGCGCAGCTAGCATAACATTAGCACTAGCTACAACTTTAGCTGTACTTGTTAGCCGATTTTACATTAGTTGATCAACAGAACATTTATTCTATGATATTATTAATTGATGAATAAATGATTCAATAGAAAAGTACTTTATATTTACATGCATTCAGCTTCAGAAATCTACACATTTTTGGCTAGTTATTTCATATTTAGCATTTTACATTAATGTGTTTGTTTCAAGCTATCTACGAACGCAAGTGAAGATTATTGTTTATTGCTAAATCCATCTAATATTCTAATATACAATCACTAGTAAGTGATAACATGCATGTTTTTGCATATATCTTTTGTGTTTTTGATGCGATTTTTGAGTCGCCCATTTCTGTTGATCAACTAATAATAAATTAACTAAAATTATGAATTAGTTTTTCCTCATTTTATTTACCAAATATACCTCAACAAGAGCTTTCCATTGATCAATTTAAGTAGATTTTTAGCCTCAAACCCTGAGCCCCTCCCATCAAGTCCACCTCATTAAACTTGTAAAACCTCACCTCATGCTTCACACACCAGTTTGATCTGGTCTCCATGATGTGTGACTTAGCCTCAGACAGGTAAGAGCCACAACCCCCTGTGTGCTGTGCGGATGATTCATTGCAAATGCTTTTTGTTCAAGGTTTATTGTGTTGTGTCTTTGGGGGAATCCACGCATGAAAGTCGGATTTGTTGCATGCAAGTGTTTGTCCCCATGTCGTGTTGTGGTTATTATAAAGCCAATACATTGCTTGAAGTGGTGTGCAAAACCTTTCCCTCTTTTCCATTTTCTCCCTGTGTCATTTCACCCATTCATCAACATCAACACATTCATATTCCAATACCGGAGTTATACAGAGTTTTAGGTTTAAAATAACAAAAAACTGACACATCAAGATATACAGAGTCCCACGGATTTGCCTTCTCCTCTCCGTGGTGTTCTCATCACAATGTTTTCTAATTGCTTTTACCGTTTGTCATATGTCTCTGCTTTTCTGCATTGGTTTTTTATACATTTTCAAACGTTTGATTTTAGCATTTACGTAAATATACTTCAGGAACATTTTTAAAAACAAAATAGGAATGAATAAAAGGTGGTATTCTATGAGTTTGACAAGAGCTACGTTAGTCCTTGTTTAGACTTGTGTTATGTCACTAATCATGCACTCTGTGCCTTTTTCCAGAAAATGAAATGGATCCGGATTTAAATGAATTTGACGAAGAGGTAAGACAACCTTTTATTTTTCATCAAACACTGCATATCATTAATTAACTTTCAACTCTGTCTCACTCCCAACACGTCAAACAGAGACGCACCCTTTAGCGTCTGTAAGAGATGCTTCATTCATATCAACTAACTCCAATGTAAACCCATCTGTGTCATTATTAGAAACTCAAAGTAACAGATGTTAATAAAGCAAATACAGGATTCAAACCCTGGAGACCGCAGTTCCTATCACGTGAAACAGAGACCTTAACGAAACCTCTGTACTTAGCTAACAGCAGTTACGTTGCAAACGGTAATGGACCTCCTTTTTGGTCAAAACCGCAATCAATCAATCAAATTGATTCAACTTAATCAAATAAAATCCAAACATGCCAAACTTTACTTTTTCTATGAACTCGGACATTTATTTTGAAAATCCCCTTTGACAAGTCCAATGGATTTCTAGGCCCCCAAAACATACAGTAGGTTTAGCCAAAAATATTACTTGTGTAGAATAAATTATGAAGGAGTTAGGGTATTTTAAGGAATTTTCGGCCATCTTGGACGCAATCTTGAACATTTTTGAAAGATTTTTTTAGACTTTTAGTATGTTATTAGGGACACCTAATACTACACAAAACTGTTAAGAAACCTTTTGTTGCAATTTTTTGGGGTAATGTTTTTTTTTTCATATATGCAGCTGCCTATAACAACAATGAATGAACATGCTGTCCGAGACGATAGATAAGCACCAAGAGCTTCGAAGTTTTAAACCAAGAGCCACGACCAAGCTGCTGTTTTTGACGAGTTGGGAGTTAAAATGTTGTTGTCTCTGTTATTAATGACTTTCCATAATCCCTTTTTTTTCACCAACAGGGCATCTACGAACCCGATCTGTCTTGGAATGAACCTATCCCAACTGAGGATTACAATCTGGCCTGGATTCCTACAAACCCCCCAAAGACCACGACTTCTCCATCTCCTGTTTTACCTCTCCCTGGCATCAGAACCACGACAGCAGAAACTGGTCGGAGGAGAACCACAACTGATCCCACGGTCAGATCCACTTCGCATGGTCGAGTCCTAATCAAGTCTGAAGAGAACATACATCGCAGTACCACCACAAGTCCATTAGAGATCACATCACCCCCGAAAACCAGGGGAAGTGCTGACTTTAGTGGCAATGCTCCCTTTTACTCCACCAAGGAAACCTTAATTGCCACCTCCACTACTCCGTTGTACCCCAATGCAAACACGAATGGTGCTCTAGAAGGCATCAGTCCAAAAGAATCCAAAATAGTTGTTAGTACCACTACTCCTACACCCACAAGTGCAAAGACAAAAGGTGGTAAAGATCATTCTTCATTCAGCTCCACCACGACCACACTGAGTTCTCGTACCCGTGACATGAGCAGCACAACGTCATCGTCCTTCGTCAGGGTCAAGATCAACCAAGGCCTGGGGCATCCCATAAATGAAGAAACCACCACCATGTCTGCTGGACCCGGAAGTCTTCCAGAGATCAAAACGTCAACTTCTCGACCTTCCTCTTCCGGTGAAGCTGTTCCAAGTAGGACCACAAGTCATGGAATGCCTCATTTTTCATCTACGACAACCTCTGTGGGGTTGGGTGGCGTTCTCTTGCAGACCACACAGCCGATGTCCACTGGTGAGCGTCCTTCTGTCCTCCCTTCCACCTCCTCCTCTTCCTCCTCCTCTTCCCCTCTATGTGACACTGCGGACCCCTCCACCTGCCTGCATGACCCTCCCTCCTCGTCCTGGCCTTTGTTGTCTGCATCGGACTCCCAGCATGCCGCCACGGCTCCGCAGTCTGGCAAAGATTCGGCTTTTCCTTCAAACCCTATGCTCCCTGCTTCCGCCCTTCCTCACCCCTCACAGCCCCTGTCTGGTTGGGTGACTGACCCTGGTGTTGGGTTAGATGATAATGATAGCGATGGTGATTTGTTGTCCGGGTCTTCCTCTTTGACGCAGTCCTCAGGTGACCTTTCAGTCTTTAGCGGTACCCCTCCTTTACAAACGTTGCCGGATCCGTCTGTTGCCTCTGAACCGTCCAAATCCTCCTGGGATCCGTCTCTCTCAACACTCTCTCTGTCTCCCACCCTTCAGCCTTCAGTTTTCCTCTCTAGCGACTTCACCCTTTCCAGCACAACTCCGGGGTCATCCCGCTCTTTCCCAGTTGCGTTTGACGATGCAAGGTACGCCAAGGGGAGCGCGATAGAGTCTTTTCTCCCCGAGGTTAGCGGTGATGGGTTTCCGTTAGTTAGCGGCGTGGACTTGGAGTGCGACTGTTCTCTGGAGCCTTCGGAGTCCTCGTCCTGGTTGCATGCATCTCCTCACGTCCCCCTGCCGTCCTCCGCCTGGGCGTCTGCTAGCTTAGACCTTTACTCTAGCGTAGTTGTCCCTTCAGCCTCTGGTGTTGGTATAGACGATCTTCTACGTTCTCCGTCCGTAGCGGGATCTGATGGTGTGTCCTTACATCAGCCTCTCGTTTCCAATATCTCGCCGTCATCGCCCTCTTCACACTCCCTCCTTTTCCAGATCACCCATAGTGACCCGCCCATTTCTGTTGCAGCCCCTGGCGTCAGGGATTCCTGGTTCTCCGCATCAGACGAGAACCCTCCCCTACAAACTTCTGCCCAAACTTCCTCGCCCTCAGCCTCCCCCTTCACCCCCACCCAAGAAAGACAGGCTTTAGACATTAGCAGCAGTGCCTCCGGTTCGGCCCTGTTCCCCTACTCCCAGGAGGGCTTAGATCAGGAGTGGGACAGGGTTCAAACCTCGGGATCTGGAGACAGCGCGTTGACTTATTCAAACAAAGTTACTAGCACCACAGCTCCGCCAACAACCTCTGGGTCCGGCCAGTCCTCAGGTGATTCGGACGATCGCTCCTCTGCGTTTTATTTTGATAGCGAGAGTGGCAGTGCTGTCACTACGGAGGTAGCAGGCTCAGCGACACCAACCGTTCCTGATGTAACCTCCACGTCACCCTGGTCGCTGGGCAGGGAGGAGGAGAGCGGCTCAGGTCAGGGTGAAAGCCTGTACGACAACGAGACGTCCTCAGACTTCAGTATCCCCGAGCACACAGAAAGAGAGTCCGAGAAGGAGGAGCCAGTCGCAGGTAAAAAAGCCGTCGATTGGGGAAAACACTTGCATTACACCTGCAAAATGCCAAGGGACCAGGAAGAGTGCTGGACATCAGAAAGATGACTAATCCACCATCTGTCAACAACAAAACCACCTTTCGTTTTTATTTCATTTTTCTCTGTGATAGCTAGAAAAGTCATGCATGCAAGGTCCCTCGTTACAGTCACCAAACAGGAGGCAGTAACTTGTTTTAACCCACCATCACTATCTTCATCAGTTTTTTTTGTACAAGTCATACCTCAATTTTCTTAACCACTAATTCTGCTTATGGTTGTGAAGCGGTGCAGCATTTCCCAGCATGCATTTGGTGAGAGGTCTGGTATCCAGCTCAGGTCTATGAGAAGCAAATGCGTAAAAAAGGCGAGTCTTGTAGTAATAAGAAGTAAAAGTCACCATGTCTTCAATGTTTTTAGTGATTTCTTTCTCAACTAATTTACAAGACTGATTTCTTATTATAAATTAGATGTTATTAGTTTGGGTTACAATTGGTTCCTTTCTTTGTATTTTAATTATCGGTCTTTCTGTGTATTTTCTAGCTTTTTAAAATTAATTTACCTATCATTTTTAGGTGTGTTTTTTTTAATTGTTGGTTTAGCTCGTGGTTGAATAATAGTATCACCAAAAACCATCAAGAAATTGTGACTTACTTTGTATTACCCTGAGAGTGATGCCTTTTCTTCAAAACCAGATAAACTAAGATTTTTATGCAGAACACAAACTGACAATTGGCAGATAATCATTTTTTAAGTTAATTTTTTTTTTTTTAAATTAACACCTTCAGTACATGTCTACATTCATTAACACTACATTCCCTACTATTACTAATTCCATTATTTAAAGTTTTGAGGTAGTTTAAAACATTGTATTTAAATTGAGAGGATCAAGTCTTGATGGCACTTTGTTAATGTGAACCTAAATTGTATTTATTTTAACAAGTTGATTCAGAAAGCACTAATTCATCGAGCTTAGCGCTTTGAGCACTGTACCTTACTGAAGTAAAAAGGTACTATTACTTTACTCGAGTATTTTCACATTATAATACTTTATATTTGTACTCCACTACATTTATTTTAAAGCTTTAGCTACTTGCAGATGTAGATTATTAATACCAATTATCAATCAAAGCATTCATGATTATATATTATTATAGGTTAAGCTACCCAGTAATAAAATAACTAAAATATATAGAGCTTAAATGGGACCTTCTGCATACCGAGTACTTTTACTTTTGTTACTTGAAGTATTGTTAATGCGCATATATATTTGTATTATTATTATTTTTTAACTTTTATTTTAGTACGATTCTAAATGCAGTACTTTTACTTGTAACAGAGTATTTTTAAAATGTAGTATTGCTAATTGTACTTAAGTATATCATTTGAGTACTTATTCCAACTCAGCAAAAAAGCAAAATTCTCATATTTTTATGATTTGTGTACCAATGAACATTTAAATAATTTCATAATCGCTCGTCTAATATCCTGTAAGCTCTCTGTTGTGTTAAAGTACACAAAGGGATGTCCAAAATCCAATGTACAGCTCAGGGACATTTTATTTAGCCAAAAAGTATCCGACACAGCCACCAGAGAGCAGCAGAGCTCTTCCAGTTTTCACAGCATCTGTCTCTGACTACACAATGATTCAATCAGCCTTTATTTAAATGACACCTTGCGATCAAAGAACTTCTTTACAGGCAATTGACAAACATTACATTACAATACAGTGACGTTTCCTCAGGTTGGTGAAGATGCTTCTTCATTGGCACGTGTTTTGGCACATTAGTGTTTCTATCTTTGCATCGTTTCTGAATCTGCAGAGCGTTAATGCTACTGGAGATGTGCCTGGCCATTGTAACACCTTTGCACCAGGAGCAGAAGTCCTCTATCAGTCCCACAGCTACAGCAAAAGTGACACGTCACAAGGCAAATGCAAACAATACAATTATCAAATAAAGAGACAAGCATACTTAAATAAAAAAAAGTAAACATTCATGATTAAAAATATTGTAAGTAGCAGCATTTTAAAGTGAACATATTAAGGAGTTGAGATTGTATATAGGCTATTGCACAAAATTGTAACCATATAATAGCCAGATTTACAGAATAACAGAACTAGGAAGTTAAACATTTAGTTGGAAATCTTTGCAGTCGGAAGTTTTCGTGTCTTTAATTCTTATCAGATCTTCTTTGACTCTCTCCATCTCTTCACCCTCTGTACAAATCACCTTTCTCGTCTCCTGTCCGCACCTTTCTTTTCCTTTCCCTTCCCTCCCCATTATCACCACCACTGTGTCCAGGAGTTTCTTTAAGAGGCAGACAAAAAAACTGTTGCATGGATGAGTGAGTGAATGGGTTTTTTACTCTTAGCGTAGAAAGCGCACAACAGGCTCTTTCTGAACTCGTGAACAGCGCTGACCCGCCTTTCACAGCCGCTGAACTGAGTCCGATTGTGCAGAAAAGGTACGTTCTGGCAAACAGTCAAGGTTAACCCTCACTAGTGTTTTCCTCACTGGTTGTCGGGCGATAAAGGCAGGATTCAGAAGCATCGGCTCAGTGAGGTCAGCTTCTGCCGACTGCTTTTCTTTTCACGTTATTCAAAGTTACATTGATGCCGATGCTTGATTGACTCCAGCTCCTGAATCCTGATGAATCAGTTTCTCGCTTGATCTGTGATGGATTTTGATTAGAGAGCCTTTGTGATTCCTTCAAGAGATGAGTGCAGTAGGAAAGTGGGTGAGAGTGGTTGTACGTCGTGTTTGAGTCTGATTGATCATGCTACTTTTCTTATGTTGGCGTTGTGCAAAGAGTTCAATGAGGACACGCTGCTATGGAGAGAGAAGTACATTCATGGGCTTATTAAATATATCGTCTTATAATTACAATTTTTTTTAATGGAGTAAAATCAAGTTTTTAGTACATTTTATACAAATAAATACCCATATTGACTCTGCCATATTGGCTCTGCCCGCTTCAATTAACTACATTTCTATGACCAGAGCAGCTTGTCCTCATATGCAACATGTTTATACCTCTGACTTTCTCATTCACCCTTGAGTATAGTTTTACTTGTCTTCTTTCCACTTTTATTATTTTGCCGCAGAAGCCAGTAACAGCAGCCATGAGTCCAGAGTGGGTTCGGTCCGGGAGCGAGAGAGGAAAGCTGTGGTTCCTCTGGCCGTCATCTCCACCCTGACCGGCCTGGGGCTCATCGTGCTCGTCGGGATCCTCGTCTACTGGAGGTCTGTACTGCTGTGCATGCTGTTAAATATTAAAGGTCCCCTATCATCATCAATATATCACAGGTCTCAGATATATACAGAGCCTGTCTCTGATTGGCTGAAACACCAAACAGATCATTGCAGCATTACCCATAATCATCCCTGTTTCCAAAGTGCTGATTCTCTGTCTGTTACTTTAGATGAAAATAAGGAGCCCCTCCCCACGCCCCTCTGAGAGAGATTTGGTTAAAAAGAACTCAATAGGCACGTTCACACCGCAGTACTTTCCC
>NW_011343438.1:0-2172 GCF_000735185.1 Notothenia coriiceps | reverse complement strand
GCGTTTTGGTTTGCTATCCACGATAGTTATGTAGCCGCGAAACGAAAGAAATGGGACGACTTTACTACCAACTTTTCAGTCGTTACATGCAAGTTCTTTACAAATCATCATCATCAAAGACGACGATTCCGTAGGAGAAAGAAGGTAAATATACGTCCTATTCGATGGCGTTAGAGCTAGCTGTTGTTAGCCTCTGCATGCGCCAAGCCCAAAATACCCAGCTTTGCAGCATTAATTACTATGGTATAACATTAAAACTGATGCCCCTGCCCCCGCCTCCGACGTAAGCGTGACGTATGCGGTGCTTGCTTCTAGACCGACAACTTTTTGGTGCTTGAAACGAACCGGATTCCGGAGCTTAGAGGCGGCTCCGCTGCGGTGTGAACAGGTCAAACCGGTGCTTTTCAGGCTCTAGCTCCGAACCGGCCCTGGAACCGCGTTGGTGTGAAAGCCCCATGAGAGGCACGATGGGAGGAGAGGGAGAAGGCGACACACACAGAGAGTAGAGATTATACAGATTACCTGAGCAGGGAGTAATCCCACATTGAGAAAATGACTGTGCAGGCTTTGAGTACAGACACACCTGGTTGCTAAGGAGGAAACACAAAGGCAATGGACTGACATCTCTTATGGAATCACACTCATCAGGTGTTCATCGTTTAGTGGCTGCTCTCACTGCACAGTATGTTACATTGATTGTGTGACCGTCTATGTTTCCTGTCGTTATTGAATTGCTCTTTTTGCTGCACTGTTAGTGTACCGTCGTATTATCATGCTGCTGTGTTTATTGTATTTTTGTAACTCTGCTACAGCAATTTCCTTTGGGAGATCTTACCTTATCTTTCCTGAGCAGGGAGTAATCCCACTTTGAGAAAATGACTATGTGCGGATTCACTGTGCAGGCTTTGAGTACAGACAGACCTGGTTGCCAAGGAGGAAACACAAAGGCAGACAGAAAATGGACTGAAACACCGTGACCGTGACAACACACTCATCAGGTTTCATAACTAACCCAACAGAGGGCAGCGGTCAGAACCTGGTGCCATACAAACTGTTCCTCCTGATATGACCTCTAAACTACATGCATGACACATTGGCAGAAAGTGCATGAACTAGCGGGCATGACTGCAGCACACAGGCTTCATCTCGCTGGGTTAAAGGAAGTGAAAACACTTTTTAGATTGGTTATGTTTCATTTGATTATTATTATATGTAGGCCTGAAGCTGAGGTGGATTTTAGAGCGTTATGCTTATTTATTTACGTGTGCATTCTGGACAGACAGACAGTCTTGCTGTTCATTGAGCTCTTAAATAAACACAGATCATATTTCATGGATTTGGATACAATTTGGGACAAGCTCAACAGAACCGCTTCCACAAAGCTCGATGTTGTTTTTCCCGACTTGAGGAGAGTTTAGGGGAATTTTCTCTGTTGGAAACTCATTTTTGCCGATTTTACCGACACTACAGAACAAAGGCCTCATCCTGCTACGTTACAGAAAGGGAATCAGATCCCAAAATGAAATCGTATCTTTGATGCTAAACCCTTCCACACAGTTTGGTAAATCGTTTTTCCATCATCCTACGTCATCCTGTACGTTGAGTGAAGCTGCCCTAATGTTCATTATTCTGTTAAAGTCATTATGTGTGAACGTCACTTCAGGCCTATCGCTGAATATCTTAACGTTCTGTTACATAACCTTTTACAAATGCAAATTGAACCTGGATGCTCAGAGATGTAAAGAAGCATGTTTCTCAAAAGGAAGCAGATTTGAATGTAAATGAAGTATTTACAGCGAGGAGACAAAGAGACGCTCAGATGGAGGGGGCAGAGATCAGGGTGGAGGGTACACAAAGGGTGGAGGACTGCTTCTGCTTAATATTAACAATCATCTGTGAATCCACCATGAACAATGGAGCTCCGCCAGCACTCAATTATTCATCCACAACCTCAGACTTGCATTAGTGCACGGTGTGGGGCGCAGACTGACACACACACACACACACACACACACACACACACACACACACACACACACACACACACACACACACACACACACACACACACACACACACACACACACACACACACACACACACACCTTTGAAGACAACGTCCAGGTGCTGACGTGAGGATTATTGAATTGTTGTCTAGTGTCTGTGTGTATT
>NW_011343437.1:19658-74814 GCF_000735185.1 Notothenia coriiceps | reverse complement strand
TTACCTAATGCAACTCCACACTACGGTGCTGTGTACCGGAGGAGAGACGCGAGATACGGCTGATACTTGACGATCTGGCGGAGAAAGGTTGTGGAGCCTCCGTTGATATGTCGTTGTAAATGGCTTGATGGAAAGCAGGTGTGTAGTCGGGGATGGTGCACAGCTGATTGAAGCAGGTGAGTGGAGGTTGAGCCGGGAGCCAGGAGTGACAGCCACCACGCACACACAAACAACACAGACAGGGGGAAACAAACAAACAAACACAAAGGAGACGGCTGGAGCAGTACAGCCACCACAGCGTTACCTAATGCAACTCCACACTACGTCTTACGGTGCCGTGTACCGGAGGGGAGAGAGAGAGAGCAGCGAAGGGGTGGGGGAGAGAGAAGTAATACGGATTCTGTGCTGCAGGGAGGTGGATGCACAACGCACCCAGGAACGAACGCTAGCTCCGGTCCTTTTTACTGTGGACTCGATGTCCTGACAGGCTGGTATTTGTGCAACCTGCACGAACACAATACTGCACCATGATTACAAATGGTGAAATACAATGTAAAACTAGCGAAAAATACCAGCTCACTAAAACACAACCGCTCAACTCAACGCAACTACTAACTATACCCGCGGTCAGAGAGCGGAGATGTTTACCCTTTGTTATGTAATATGACGCGTTTGACCTTAAAAAAAGCCATTTTAAGAGCAGAGCTCAAAATTGCTCCTTTCCCTCTGAATTCCTGCCCTTATGTCTCGTAAAACATGTCAAATCCTACATTCACTTTTTTTATTGTAATTTTCAAGCAAGTTTAAGCATAAATGTAGAAAAAAAAAAAACCTGCAAGATGCTCTTTAAACTATTGTCCAAACTATTATTAATTGTGCTTTGTAAACCCTTATTCACACAGTTTCAAAATAAGCAGACATTCGAAGCTTGAAAGGCCTGCTGTGTTACGGTTGAGTGAAGGAAGCAGGACCCAAATGCAGATAACTCTGATGAACCTTTATTTCAAGGATAATGAAAATAACTCGGACAAAACAGAACACTCACCGGTGAACTCAGTCACCAACAAAAGACGAACCAACACTGAACACAGGAAGAGACAAGACTAAATACAGGGAGGGGTACAAGACGAGAAACAGCCGGGCAGGGGAGGAGAAACACAAGGGCGACAGGTGAACACAATCAGACAATTAGACACACCAGGGAAACTAACGACAGGGAGGAAAAACACAGGAAGAAGGACCAGACAATATACAAGGAGGAAAACACCCATAACCAGACATACAAAACTACAAACGTGAGACCATGGCAGAGACCATGGAGGGGGTCTCGGGCGGACGGCCCGGGGGCAATGCAGAGTCCACGGAGGGGCGAAGGCCACAGCGGGCGAACTCAGGGGGCCGAGCATGAGGGCAAAGACCGCGGCACTCAGGAGGCCGGGCTCGAGGGCGAAGACCGCGGCTCTCAGGGGGCCGGGCTCGAGGGCGAAGCAGGCGGCGACGGAACAACTCCGGAGGACCAGCAGGAAGGCGCTGACGGGACAGCTCCGGAGGCCGGGCAGGACCCGGTGTCAGCCGGACAGGAACCCGGCGGGACAGGCTTCGGCAGGATCCCCCACGGAAGAGGACCAGAAGTTGGCAGGACCTCCGGCAGAAGAGTTGTCGGCGGGACCCCCAGAGGCACAGGACACAGGGTTGGCAGGACCCACGGCAGAAGAGTAGTCGGCGGGGCCCCCAACGGGACAGGACATGGAGTTGGCAGGACCCCCGGCAGGAGAGCAGTCGGCGGGACCTCCAACGGCACAGGAGACAGGGTTGGCAGGACCCCACGGCAGAAGAGTAGTCTGCGGGACCCCCAACGGGACAGGACATAGGGTTGGCAGGACCCCCGGCTGGAGAGTAGTCGGCGGGGCCCCCAATGGGACAGGACATGGATTTGGCAGGACCCCTGGCAGGAGAGCAGTCGGCGGGACCTCCAACGGCACAGGACACGGGGTTGGCAGGACCCCCGGCAGAAGACTAGTCGGCGGGACCCCCAACGGGACAGGACATAGGGTTGGCAGGACCCCAGGCAGGAGAGTAGTCGGCGGGACCTCCAACGGGACAGGACAGAATGACACTATAATATTATAACAAAGGTGTGACCCACTATACTCTGCCTCTGATTTGCTAGTAATTGTTGTCTTTGTTGGGAAAACCAATAACAGGGAGAGTTAGATTGGTCATTCCTTTATCATAGTCGTAAAAAATGTAAACATTGCACTATGGATGTTCAATTACCTAATTTGGCAGAATGATTAGCCTTTAGCTTTTGTTGCTTTTTCAGGCTTTCTGACCAAAAATAAATGTGTTGTTTGGAAAATGCCATGGCAACATATAGATTTTCCCTCAAGGTTTCATTGTAGCGTTTGGAACAATTCAACAGGTCTATGAAAATGATTGTTAACGCATAGATCAATACGTATCTTGCCTATCGTTGTGTAAGCTGTCTATGCGAATCAGTGTTGCTTGGAGTAGTGATTGAGCCTCGCACCTTAAGATGTAATTGATTTACAGGCTTCTATTGTCATAATGCTAAAGAGAAGGTGGACGACATTTCAGTCTGGCCTTTTGTTAATCCTGCTGGTACAGTCAAACCAATCAATTCTCTAAAGGCCAGAATTTAAGCTCGGGCTAAAACGTATGAAATGTTGTTTTTTTGTTTGTTTTTTTAAATGAAGGCCAAACTCCTACAGTGAATAAGGAGGAGGCAGAATAAAAGATTGAGCAAAAGAAGGGAGAAGGAACAATCCCTCTTTACCTTGACAAGCCCATGAACCGTAAAATGGAGGCAAAGAAGGAACTCAGAGAGATTTGTGCAGGAAAATAGTGAAGAAAGAGGATATGGTGCATTTTTTTTATACAAACAAAACTTGTTATGGTCACTTGGCTGTTTAACTGTTGACAGAATGACTCACTTTAAGTTTCAAATTAGTTGTACAAATGACATACATAATCATACATTTTCTTCTCTTGTTTACCCAGGTATATGAGAGAGGAACCAACGTGGAGCAGTTTGTGACCCGTTTCCTGCTGAAGGAATCAGCCAATCAGATTCAGTCTCTACTGAGCTCTGTGGAGAGCGCTGTGGACGCTATTGATGAGCAGCACAGCCAATCAGGGTGAGCCAATGAGAGTTGCACTGTGTGTATGTTGATGACTGTACACATGTATCGTGGCATTATCTGTAAAACTCAGATAGTCAGCAGTCAAAGTGAAAACCAGGCAGCGTTTCAATCACAAATAGTTTCTGATTAAAACGTCTGTCGCTTCCACAAACACTCACAGACTGGCACATGGAGGCGCAAACACACACAAAAACAATCAGAACAATCAGCCTCTGATTTTCTTCACAATCATAGGAAAGAAAAACAACATTTAATCTTTTTTCACTCCCATTTTCATATTTTTCATCCCCTGTGGATCCTACTGAACTTCATAATTATTTCAATATTACTTTTTCCTTCACCCTTCCGTCTTATCATTTTAATAAATATTTTGTTCCACCTCTGTCTGTTTTTGCAGTCATCAACCTGCCAAGGTGAGCCCACGGATGTCAGAGAGGCGCAACGAAAACACCGTCCCTGACTATCCCCCGAACAACAGAGTCACTGCCAGGGAGGCTGTTAGGACCGTCAACACTGCTTCAGGTGACACACACACACACACACACACACACACACACACACACACACACACACACACACACACACACACACACACACACACACACACACACACACACACACACACACATCCCTACTCTCCACCTCAATCAGCCACCTTCACAGGTTTAATGCAGCTCTCCTACAGCATAAAGGGCAGTACGAATAAACTGGTGGAGGGAACAGGGTTAAGAGAGAAATAGAGATGAGGAGGGGGTAGTAAAGGAACATTTCTAAGGTGAGGGGACGAGATATAAAAATAAATGAAGCAAAGGAAGGGAAGGTAGAGAGTTGGCTTTATCGTAAAGTGTTAAAGTAAAACATGTAAGTGTAGATGAGGCACTTCAATCTGCTATGTACAGTAGTGCTGTTTTTTTATGGGGTGTGTGTGTGGTACAGTTCCTAAAACAGACACAAATTGATTGAAGCTGGTAATTCCCTTTGATCAAGTGCTGGACACTCATTATTCTTTGCTTCTCGCTCTGTAAACTTCTCCCTCTCTCTCTCTCTTCTTCCACCAGCTGGTGGTTAACACTGCAATGCGCGCTCGCCTCGACACTTAGCGCCCACTCCAACAAATTGCTTGCTGTAGAAATGACACTTCAAAACTTGTCGAGATATGGCTTCCCTTTATTGCAACACAAACTTAACTTAAGAAGATTCAAACAAAAACATTCAAACACAGTTGAGTCAAGGCGTGGGGAGATCTAAACTTTCACTCCTCAGATGTTGTTATTCACAAGTGACAGTTAAAGGTGTTCAGACAACTCAAAATCACTCTGAAAAACACAGACAAGCTGTGGTTAACATGATAAATGACATTATCTGGTCATTTCCATATACGTAGGTGCCAACATCTTACTAAAGTTAAAGTACATGACACCATAATGACTTATTTCAGATTCATACATATTGAAATTATGAGATAATTTGAACTACTTTATATACTGCTACTGGGTATATTTACCCATACAGTACTTATATGACAATATGTTTATTTCCATGTTGATTTATATTTTGTATTAGCTGTAAGGGAAACTTCTGTGTAGCAATGCAGTGGGAGTCACCGACTCATGAAGGAGACACGGGAAGAGCAGGAGCTTTGATGTCAAACACTGATGGTTTATTTAGGAGCTTCGGCCGGAGAATTCACATCACAAGTCCAAGAGCCAGAGGTTCTGACTTCACGGTAGAGTTGCCACGTCAAATCTGAAGAACTCTACCCCAGACCCATGTATTTTGCTAGTTCAGAGAGAATCATCAACATGCTGCATAACAAGATAGAACCATAACACCTCTATCATCTGACGCCAACAGGCAGGAACAGGGAGACAGAACACTGAGAGCACAGCAGCCAAGGTTACAGGTGCCTGTGCTCAGTCAGGACAGTTTGAACTGATAAACTGGACCTTGGAAAATATTTCCCCAAGATTAGCTAATAATCTAAATCTTTAAAGGCACTTAAACTGTCAGAGGAATCTAGAAGAGTACAAAGTAAAAATGTTGGCTTACAAAATGTAGAGGAGTAGAAGTNGGCACAATCGTGACGTCTAACGGCTGTGTTGTTTTTCTGGGGCGCTCATTGAAGATGACGTCACGGCTCCGCCTACACTGCGTTACTATAGATACTACCCCAGTTCCTAAACTGTAATGTGAGCGCAGCATTAAAGTGAGCCGGGCCTAATAAGGCCTAACCAAACCGAGCGAGGCCGAGCAAGGCCTGCAGAGTAAAGGCGCCATAAGTGCGCAGGATTCTGTCACCAAGGTGACGTTTTGGTCGTGGCCATCTTGGCCTCAAATAAAGAAAGTTAAAGACATTTCTAAAATATCTGGCTCTTTAGCTGCTCAATGCTCCAACTTGTTCATCAGTTAATTTAAAATCATATCTGTTTCTTGCAGTTACAGGGTACAGTTTGTTTTAGAGCCATATACCAACAATAGCTGCCTGGTAATGAAGCTGAATAGAGGGACTCACAATATATATGATATGTTTTGATTATAATTATTGTTGCATTAAAGTGTTAATCAAAGCTAGTAAAGGTGAAGCTAGATTGAATTACTTTGCCTATTGCTGGGTAGCTTGTGTATTTACTCCAGGTTTAAATAAAGTCTTACATAAGTGTTGTTTAAATTTCAAATCCTTAATCCAAATCTGCAAAGTAACTAAACGTATTAAATAATTTAAGTGGAGTAGAAGTACAAAGTAGCAAAACATTTAAAACTCAAGTACCTCAGAACTGTACTTACAGTAAGTATAGTACTAGTAAATCTACCCACTTACTTCCCACCACTGACTAGAAGTACTCCTTGATATCCTATTCCTTTTTTTCTTGGTCTCTTTTAGGAACAGACTAAAGAGCTTCTTTCATATCTTATTTTTCACGGTTCTTCACCGAATACAAAAAGCTAGGAATTATTTTTGGCCTGATCCAGTTCAGAGTCCTTAAAGATTAGGTATATGTCAAATTCAATAATTGTCTTTATTTAAATGTTAATTAAACATATGTCTGACACACTGAGATAACACATATCTTCTAAAACATCAGTAGTTTAAAATACTTTGTGATTGACACTATAAACCTGATACATTTTATTTATTGATATGAAAAAGATGAAAGTTGACTGCAAAAATGCCTCTACTGAAATTGCCATTGTGTGAACTGCTATGGATAAGATGTTCCATTTTATGAAAGTCTTTGGGACAAAGCATTCCATTTTATGTTGAACTGTGTTAAAGAGTGATGCTCCTGATAAACAACCTTTGTCCGAGTCCAGACACACAAACCAAAACTGTTTATTTTGGTCATATTTATTTTGAGATTAAAATATTTCGTAAATCAGTCTTTGCGAATAATATAGGAGAATATAAAAAAAAACGTATATAACAGGGGAGTGCAGGTACAGTTTTATAGACAGGAAAATATTCTTTGGCTGAAAAGAGAGAAATCCATCTGTCTGTCAGTATTCAGCCTCAGTACCACCTGTACCAGATGTGCAGCTACAATCAAAGGCTATCTGAGAAAAAAAGATTCTGCCTGCCAGAGGGCAATAAATAATGATACATTGTAACCCAAAGAACAAACAAACTCCCAGTGGAGCGTGGAACATCTGAGAGTGTGACGGAGCAGTGCATTTTTGTCACTTTAAATATGGTTTGCAGGTAACAGGATTTCCAGTGTGCTATCACAAAGCAGTGATGCCAACATGGGGCACTATTTTCATCTCGCCAGGCAACACAGTGTGAAGCTGGCATATTATTCATCCAGTAAACAATTCATGATTCACTCAGTGTGATATTATCCTCTCCACTTCCATACGCAGTCTTAACACTGAGATCTTTTCAGGTAATACCAGGCCAAACAGAGCAACAGACAAAGCCACAGTCAATACGCCTCCTCAGAGCTATATTCTCCTTTGATATGAATACTGCAGCATAGCCTTCTGAAAGTGTTATCCAGCAGAAAATGTCTATTCACTTGCTTTTCTTTAGTTATGGTTATTCTGAAAAGACACTTTCCAACTCTTCAAAAATGTTCTGACCTATTTTTGTTTCAATGTGCAGAGTTTTTCTGCAAAACCAATGTAACCACTGAAGAACATCCTCAGCAGCCTTGCAGGACCTCAACATGAAAGGATGATGTTTTATTATAAGCCATGTTGGGACAAGTTTAGTCAAAGTCTCCAAAGATAAGAAATCTGCATGTATGACCAAAGGGCACATTTAGGTAATTCTCTAAATCATTCGTCTTGATGGATATTCATAACATAATAAGGGTAGATAGAGCTTGACCTGAAAAAAAACTGAGAAAAAAGCTTGGGTCGTTTACTGCAAAGTTATCTTTAAAATAATTTTACTTTACATTCATGACATGTGTATTTCCTGCAATTTTATTAAAAAAAAGAAAAACAACAACAAACTTATGTAATGAACCCCTGCTACAAAAAATGTACATGTACATATTCAAGTTCTTCTTATACGCAAAGTAGTTACCCACATAGTTTGTATGTAACCTGGACATGCATATTTGTCTCAATAAAGGTACCCAGTATCTTAATATTTACACTGAAATAAGTGGGCTGTAGTTTAGAGTTGTATTTAACCTTTCCTTTAGTTGCTCATTACTTTCACTGATTGTTATTCATTGATACAGGCCTACATTTGTTCACTGGTTAGGCTGCTGGTTCAATTTGATTTGGCTTGTTAATGCAGACGGAAGAAGAATCAGGAAATTAAAGCAGAGTCATTGTCATCTCTACTTTTCCCTCAAGTTTCAAGTAATTACTACTTAATTTATAAGCATAAAAGAAATAAAACACAAATGAATAATTCCTAAGAAGAACCTGTCTTCATTTAATTTAAATTAGGTAAAAATGTGACTGTTTAGTCAACCTTGAAAATAATTACTAATTACTAATTACTAACTATTACTAATTACTAACTATTCTTCGGTGGAAGGCAATTCAATCACTTCTCCTACAGTAAAGGTCACTTGACCTAATGGAACAATATTACCTAAACCTGGACAATTTGTAAGACGTTTATTAAGTTAGCAGCTGGAGCAAAGGGCTAAAGGCTGGTTCTAAACAGGCCTCACAGTACATACAGTAGGTCTGTTTAGACAAACAATGTTTTTGGAAAACCAGGGCTAATGTAGTATAAGTATAATACCTGATGAAACATTTGTTCTCTATTTTGTTATCATCTATTTCCCCATAAGTATATTGTATTTAGTTGTGCATAGCATGTGCATCACTATGTTTAGAAAAGTATTGTGGACACTTTTAGATTAAAACAACGCGTAACGTAGGGCATACTATTTGTTAACCATGCCTAAAGACTGGCTTTGCTGGGCAAAGCAGAGGCGATGTTTGCTTTTCTCTTTTCTTTTCAAAGTATTCTAATAGTAATTGTTCACATTTTTTAATTGCACCTCTAAGGTTCACAGAAATACATCTACCAAGTGTAAACGGATGAATGTTCTTTTTCATTATATTACCTTCTGAACGCTATTTTTCAGATTTATTTTTAGTAAATGTTACTTTAAGAAAGTGGTTGGAATAAAATTGGCCCTTTTTTAAAAAGTAGTGGGGCCACGTAACCAGCGTAAATGATGCGTATGATTCATGGGTCTGTTTCCTCTTTTTGGCAGACATGCGCTGGTAGGGCGCTGACGAGAGCTTCCTCCTTGTTTCTTTAACAACGATATCTCGACAATGTATCACCGCGGTTGTACGACAAAGTGGTGTCGACTTCTTGGAGTTAATCATCTCTTTGAGTTACAAAATGTAAACAAAAAGATGCTTGCTCTCACACTTTGTTAGAATGAGCTTTAACACTTAATCTGACAGCCATATAGTAAGGAGGAAGATCTGCGTATGACAATAAAAGTTCAACACTCACCGTCAGCAACATTCAGGGTTTGGACGGTTAATCTGCTCAAGAAAATGTGCTTTTCGTTCTTTGTTATTATAGCTTCAAACTGAACGAAATGGCCAAAAACGGGGGGATACGTATTGTAACCCTAGCTCTATAAGCACAGGCGGAGCCCTCTACTGGACTCTATTGGTACTACTCTCATCAATGATACGCGAGCGTTCACACACGGAAGTTGTATAAAAGTAGCCGGCCAATCAGGGCGAGCCTACCTCAATGCGCGGGCAGGCTCACAGTATATAAGGCAGATACACCTCCTGACTGTCATCCTACACCCTCTTCAGCGAGCGGCATAGGGAAGACAGGGCCCCTAGGTAGAGGGCTCCGCCTGTGCTTATAGAACTAGGGTTACAATACGTAACCCCCCGTTCTATCTCACACAGGCTCTGCCCTCTACTGGACTCTATGGGTACAGTGGGTGGAGCCCCAATGAATAAACGCCCTTTCGCCCCACACATTGACCAACCAGACTGCCTCTGACCGGCCTTTGGTTAACAGCCATCGCACCCCAACTTCCTATCACCCTATCACTTGGCTGGGTAGAGCCTAATTGGTCTGAATAAGCCCATAGCTCCACCCTGCAGGTGCCAGCGCAAGTGACTACACACTGCGCACCACGTTTCCCAGGTCCCTAAGGAGCATGGGAAAACGTAAGTGTGCTATGTGTGCACGGACCTCAGTGGGGAAGGCTTCCAGCCCTGTATGGGGCTTACTGCGCACCATGTTTCCCAGGTCCCTAAGGAGTATGGGAAAACGTAAGTGTATTATGTCCCAGGGGGTCAAATACAGCTTATCGATCCACAGCCCCCCTCTTTTCACCAGTCCTGTGTTGCCTCAGCAAGCACATACGAGGAGAAGGAGCCAGACATGTCCAAGAGATAGAACCTTATGAATGGGCTTGGCGTAGACCAAGACGCCACCGTACATATGTCCTCCACACTCACGCCGTCGAACAAGGCTGTCGAGTGTGCACGGACCCCAGTGCTTTATGGCAGAAATAATTATTTGGTTACAAGGAAAACAAGTAAGATCAAATCACTGTCTGTCATATCATTTAAGACTTAGGCTTTGATTGAGATAGGGATTAGGCAGTGGTATTGGTTAGAGTTAGTATTCATGGAATAACGTAACCATATGCCAAAACAAGTTAACCTGCGTGTCTGTATTCTTTACCTTATTCTCCAGTCGCCCGATCAGTTCAGCCAGGCGGTTGATCTGAGAGTCCAAACCTTCTTTCCTCACTTCTACAACACCTGCAACATACAAGTATAAACAAACATTAACATCGCTACTAAATGGGTTGTGACAAGATCTGATGCAGCTGGATTACAATTATTCAAATATGTCTTATACATAAAGAGATCACATTTCCCAAGCGTGACCACATGTTGTGATATAATCTTTTGTTTGTCATTTCCTTTAAACCTGACAATAAATAACTCATCCATATACATGTTATCCTGATAAGGTAATAGCCTTTTGGACAAGTGGTAGTGCCCTATGTTACTGATTGGTAACATGGTCGGCAAACTGCACCCTTTGGAGAGGTGCAAGAAGAGTCCTAAAACCCCAAAATTAGATAGCATCTTACCCCTTCCCTCTTGAAAGTCATTTTTGTACGTGTCAAGAAGATAAATTCTAATAAAAAACTATAATAACATTGAAATATAGCAATATTTATATGAAATATGGATGAAATATATATATATACCCGTAAAAATAAAATATAACAAAATATCTGCAGTTACAATGTGCAATGTGCAAAATGTGGAGATTATCCTGCTTAACAAAATTTGTAAGGAAGTGTAACTTCTGGGCCGGCTTCAAAAATGAATTACTGCACCATTCTATAGGTACAATAAAATATGGCTTCCCTGAGCAGTAACTGGACACAGTACATGAGGAACTATACCAAGTAACGATACACCTTCTTTTCTCTTTCCTTCTCATCTCTCTCAGTTCACTCCCATTCTTTCATCATGAATATTTAATGTGAAGTGGGAGTTCCAAAGGGGCTGATAAATAGGCAATTATATCTGTTTATCGTAAGGATCTCGGCCTGTTCAAAGACAGTAGAAAAAAGTATTTATGGGACCCTGCTCGAGGAGGTGCTCTGTTTAGCTCTATTTGCAGCATACATTTTAGATACCACACTGGACTCTTTGTGATTAGCTGTGGTCTTAAAGCAATATTTTCTTTGGTAGAAAATGATTTTGTAGCATGAAATACAATGGGTTAGAGGAGTCTTTCTCTTGCATTATTGCTTTTTAATAATTAATTATCAACAAAACGTCATATAACCTTGCTTTACCATGAATGGGTGTTAAGAGGGCTAATTAGGCTCAGTTTATTACGTTTTTAATGGTTTAAAGTGATACAGATTGGTGCTTCTTGCGGCATTTTATAAATACAATGATTTAAAAAGTATTATTTTCTTTAAAACAAAGTCATTTGTTTTTTGGCATAGCATGTTATTGATCTTTCTGATCTCTTTTCTTTATTTATGTTTTTTATATTTAGATTACATATTTGTTAATCATAGAAGTGTGTGAGGAATTACAGCCTTTGAATTTTAGCAGCAAGGTAAGGGGAGGGTGGGCTCAATTGACTTTCTCCTCAATTAAACCTGATTTGAGTAACTCCATGTTCACCTAATTTAACTTTCCATATTGTGTCAGTGAGTATTTAAATGTGTTCACATGAATCATGAAAAAAAAGTCTCCTTAATCTCTTAATTTAAGTGACTCAAAGGTTCACAGCTGTTTGTTCTGACTTCTTCCCGTCTTTTTATTAGATACATTTCGGACTTGACGGAACAGGCAGCCTAGTAGAAGTTATACCAAAGATAACAAAGGTGTAAGTCTCGTACTGCATGTCTAAAAGTTAGTGGACAGATGTAAGGATGGGTAAAATGTCAGATTTTTACGCAAAATACTGGGGTTTACAGTACATCCCGTCAAAACTGTAACTCATTTGTAATTTTAACAAGCGTTTCTAGAAAGAAGTAAGACATTGGCTAATGGTAATTTTAAGGTTTCAAATTTTTATTTTGTTCCTCTACCGTGACATGTTTACATGCTTTAATGTTCAAAAAGGTCTTTATTTCTCTCATACTGGCTGTGTTGCACCACCCTTTTTCACCCTCTGTCTTAAACCACAGCTCTGTAGTGATTGGTCAACCACTGAGAGATATCCCGCCCCTTAGCCTATAATCTACAATGTGTTGGAGCGCTAGCCAATAGAAGTGCATGTGTTTTGTATTGATGTCATTATGTTATGCAAGTAAACAAAGTACAATGGAGTCGTTTCAGAGTGTGCAGGAGAGAAAGTCCCTTTTGAGGGAACTTTGGGATTTTAGCCTTTGCAGACCATTTACACGAAGCCCCTTTAACTTTAAGTATGGTTACCATTTTTCTGAATTTCAAAACTTTCTTGGTTGTGATTTGAGATAAACATGATTGCTATTTCAGAACGTTATAAAACATCTCCTAATATCAAAGTTCTGTCCCGCTCTATGGGTTCAATAGGCCCTAATACTGTATATGTATTTTTTATTCCAGGGAATGCAATGGAATGTCCAAAAAACAGGGGATTCAAGCTGGATGCAAATCCACCGATGTAGCTAGGTGGAAAAATAAATCTCAGCAGAGGAAAAAAACAAGTCATACAACAAAACATCATAGATTTGACATCTGTCTCAGCCAGGGCCGGTCTTTGGCATAGGCGAGCGACATAGGCGGTCGCCTAGGGCGCCAGATCTGGGGGGGCGCTGCACTGGTAGTTCTGGGAGGGAAAACCTTTGTTTTGACTGTTTGGTTGGTCCTAATTTTCAGCCTTGATGTAACAACATTCATAATTAAGTCAAGGTAACACCCTTTTCACCGCGGTTACACTTTTAACTTGCCCTGTACGATGGGCGCTGTAAGTGATGAAAGTGGGGGATGTTGACTTATCAGGCGCCCGCAGCTCACAGCCAAAGTGCGAGCGAGCCTCCGAGCGAGCAAGAGAGAGAGAGAGGGCGCGCATCGGTACCGCGGATTGTTGTTGGATTGAGTCGATGACTACAGCTCAGTGAGGTAAAGGACTCTGAGTGTTTAGATAGTTCACTTTAGTTTAAGTTATCTCAGTGGGTCGTTGCGGGGAAATTATTAATGTCTATGCAAACGTTATTATTAATAATAATTAAAAAAAAAAAATTATAAAAAAAATTAATCAATTTTCTTTTTCATTTTTATTTTATAAATATCATTTAAAACTGGAGATATTAAAAAAATGCATGAATAAATAAATGTTAACTAGGTAAAATAAGATATAAATGAACAACAAAAATAAAATACATTATATTTATTTGTTATTGGCTATGGTAGGTTATTGGTTATGTTCACATACTTATTTGGTTATTAACCAGTTTAGCCCTGAGCCTGTTTTTCAGGTCTCAGGCTCGAAAATGACATTCCCAGAACAAATGACCATATGTTCCCTTCTAAAAGGGGTAAATTAATAATCTTTTTTCTCAAAGTAATGATAAACCTGTGAGTTGGATTTAGAAAAGTCAGAATCAATATAGATGTTTTTTATTTTAAAGAAAATTCAGATTGAACATAGTCAAAAAACTATAAATTGTAAATTATACTGTAGTGTCCGTTCAAAAAATATTTTGTACTTACTGTATAGTGAAAACTACCCTTGGATGATGGTAAGGTAGACTAAAAGCTTTATGAATCCAAAGTACAACATACAGTATAATAAGTACCCTGTATCAACATTGATGCAAAACAAGTAACATTTGACCTTTTTAGAGAGGTTTAGCAAAAAAAACTCCACCTCTGAGGTGATTTGGGTGGAAATGGGGGTTTTACCGTTTCTCTGGAACCCATTGGTCGATTTTGGTGATTGACATCTCTTTCTAACTGTTAGAGCCAATAGAATCGATGGGGAATCTCCCCACACACACACATGGTAAAACAAAAAGGTGGGGGCTTTCCGCACGCAGTTTTGCACCAGAGTCAAGCTGTCTCTAGGTCTGACATCTCAAAACCGAAAAGCAGGTTTAATGCTCATGGATTATCAGAAATAATTTCATATCGTTTTAATGCCATTGAAGACCACTTTTGACCAGACTACTACACAGGTGAGCCATGTTAGCGTTTTTAGCTACCTAGCGCCATATGTTTTGATGTCTGTTCTTGTTATTATCTCCGAGAGTTCGTATAATTGAGGGATAATGAAGGGTACCCCTCGATTCTGTGTCTCCTCACGATGGGTTGGATGTGCAAATATAAATAATAAGGTTTTGTGAGTGAATTTCGGTGCAGTCATCTGTTAACATTCAGAGGCTCAGCGTTAGCATTGTGTTTTCTTTGTTGAAAAAAATATAAAAATGATCAATTAGATGAGTTACTTCCCGTTACATGGATATAAAACATTCATAGTTTATTAAATGAACATGCCCTCAGACACTGTTTCCTGCAAGATGTTGCAGGAGGGCCCCGGTACCGGGGTCTCTCGTGCTTAACAGGTTCAAATGTAAACCGATCTTTTTCATATGGGTGTTTAGAGTTGTACCCCCTAGATTTAGTCTCTAGTAATTCTGCTCAAATTGCACCAGATAGAAGCATTTTACTTTAAAATGTTGAAACAAATCTTTCCGGGGGGGGGGCATACCCCCGGACCCCCCTAGAGGATGTGACGTACACCCCCCAATTAAAACATGTTCATACAATAAAGAATACATTTGAAGCCTTCTTTGTGTATATAATATAACCAACTTGTCAATACGTTTCAGTTTTTGTAGAGTATTGATCTTTTGTAGAGATTTTTCATTTATTCTTTATATATTCTATTGTTTATTGCTTGGAGGGGGGGGGGGTCACCAAATCATAATCTCGCCTAGGGCACCAAAATGTCTAGGACTGGCACTGGTCTCAGCAGACTGGAAAACATATGGTGACTCCCTTCTCTTCTCCATCACAGTCACATAATGTCAGGCAGAGCTGGGTTTGCACACACAGGTGCACAAATACACGTGTATCTTTAGACTTCACCATACAAGAATTTTTATAATTCAAGACTCAAAAATGGTACCACTTCCTGAAACAGCTCCTGTGCAACCATAGCGAAGCAAAAATAACTATGCACAGCAGGCCTGTCAAGACTAGGATTTTGCCATATTGAAAAGCTTTGCATGAGGCTGTAGTTAGAGCAACACCCAATACTTTGAAACTGAAAGGGTATGTTTTTAAATGTAGCCTTTTTAAAAACCAAAAGTAAGTCTATGGAATGGATTTCACTGTGTCCTAACCTCCTCTACTGTATGCTCCTCTGGCTATGAAGCCTATTACGGACAGTTAGGGCAGACATGGCTGCTGCATTTAAGTAGTCATCAAATACGGCCGGAAAACAATTGAATTAGTCAAATAGATCAAGTAAGATATAGACTTTTTTTGCACCAAATAACAAGAATCAAATTTCTCTTCAAAAACTGTTCTTATAGACCCAGCAAGACTCAACTGATGTAGGGAGGACCAACTTTGCAGTTGGTGAAATAGCAAAGTCATCTGGTTTCTCTAATATGCTTTTTACAACAAACCCGCAATCTGATTGGACTAACCCCTGGCAGTCTAAACGGGTGGATGCTGTTTGACTGCAGTAACTACGCTTTCTTTCACGGATAGCATGTATATTTCCTATTCTTAATAGCCTATATCGTTGTTATATTACATACTGTTGGAAATGATTTATCAAACAAATCTATGCTCACCATATGATGTCCATCTTCATTAGAATGCCATCTTAAAAGCTGCCTTACCACTTCTTAATCACAGCACTATGTTTTAACCCCAGGTAAACGATTAGCACATTGTCAAATGTAAAAGCCTTAGCTACAGAAAAGCCTAGCATTACTTTAAATTCCAATAAGGACATAATTAACTAACTATATGTTAAATTACGAGTTAAGAAATTAGCACATTTGCTATCTAGCATTTCCCTAGTGTGAAACCCTAGATGCTTTCAGAGTTTCAGCTATTGTTAGCAACTTTGTTCTTTGAAATATTTTTCTCGAATTCATTAGTTAGGCTACTCCTCATAATAATAAATGCCTTTTCTCTTGTAATGGTAGAAGGGTAAACAAATAGTAAAATAATGTAATATGGGCTGCGCTACAAAAGCTAGCTATCTTTGTAAACAACAGTTCAAGGCTTGACAAGTGAAACAGTAACTACAGTAGGGAACAGATAATCACTGCTCGCAAGACATGGCTATTAGACTTGCAAAAATAAACATAGCGATAATATTAATCACATCAATTTTAGCCGCAAGTAAGGACACACGCATTCCTATCTGAATGTACACACTGACAGCCTGTGCCTGAGAAAGCACTGAACAATAACCTGCAGTTCATTTACAATTAAAAGTCTTCAGCAGAGTGTCTGTGTTGGAGTGTCAGACGCACTTAGAGGAGATATGCAGTGAAGCGTTGCACACAGCAAACACCACAGTATTGGCTGCTCAACTTAAAGGTGGTGGTGGATATTTTTAGCTCTCTTATTTACATTCCCCCGGCTTATTATTTTTCTCGCTCTTTGTTTCTTCCCCCAGATGTCTCAATGCTTTTTCCATTTGCTCAAATTTCTGTCTATCTTACTGCAAATACTTGGCATCAAAACCAAACTTCAATGTGAATTCATATGAGTGCATGTAAGTGGAGAAGAACAATCAGGGAAGAAGAAATTATGAGTGCAGGAGGAATTCATGTATTATGGAGGAGGGTAGGCAGTAGGACAGAGGAAGAGGGAGTCATTAATCAATCGACTTGTCCTTACTCCAGACAAAGTGCAGCTCACATGAAGGTCCTCATTTGTCAGAGCTTCTTACATTTACAGTAAAGAAAGTATGGGGGTAGGCATTGGCTAGATTTAGGAACATTTGATCTGATATGCCAAGGAATTAAGGCAAAGTATATCCAATGAGTGCTTACCTTGATTTTAGAATACGCTTTACTTCAAAGGGATTATTTTTTTGAAGTGGAATTTTATGAAATACTTGTTCAAAGTCAGTGTATTAACTACAATAGATTGGCAGTTGAAACACCCCCAAATTTGAAGAAGAAGACAAGAGAGTGGATAAATCATTAACAAAAGTTATTTAGCCACCTTGATATAATTTAACATATTTTCATTGGTTAACATTGCCATCAGAAAGTCAGTAATTTATCATGTAAGAAAAATTCCTGAGCTCTGTAAAGTGCCTTCACCTTCATATATTTATAGCATATATCTGTTAACTGCTCAAACTGCTATTTGACATGTATATAACCAATGGTGTAGTGGGGATTTTTTTACTGGGTGGACGGGGCGGGGGGGAGAGACACTATGGACACGCTTGTGAACTGTCAACGGTGGGGGTACACTGTGTGTGGACCTCTGTGTCGCCTGTCAGCGCAACTTACACGATGACAATATAATAATAAAGGGCGGTGCTGGCCGTCAGCGAAACGATCCGGCCTTTCTGCGCTACTGTCACTCAAATGCGGGACATAGTCTCAATTTGTGGGACGCGGGACAAATAATAAAAATGCTGTGTGTGCAGTCCCGCACAGTGCCGGACACCTGGTCACCCCGCACGCACGCACGCACGCACGCACTGAATTATCTTGCGCTTGCAACATTCTCTTGCCCAATTGTATTTCTATTTCTTCTAGCACTATTTATGTTTTTTATATTTATATATATACTTTAGCTATTGTTCAAATTACAATAAAGCCATTGAAACTAATATTGGAATGTGAGATTCTGGTCTACAGCTGCCTCTATTGGTTTGTTTGTGTACTTGTATTACTTTTGTTTGTTCAGATTAATCAAAATCACTCAATAACACAAACAAACGATCCTATTTAGGCGTTATTCTGCGAGGTAAACATACTGTTTTTGTCAATGGTGTCTGGAGGCTTCTCCATAATGTAGTCTTTATTGCTTGGATCTGATTTGACAAACATGCTGACTACATCAGATAAATACTGCCGATGGATAAGTACCTCATAAAAACCCACTTTGAAACATCCAAACTATCCCTTTAAACCCTCCATGTCACATTCATGGGCAGAGTATAAAGATGTAATGAACTGTTAACACACTTCAACGTAGTAGTGAAGATGTATAAGGGCATTTGGAAAACCTTCTTGGCATGCCTGTAAATATAGCCTTCAGTGCAGTAAGCCTAGCAATCTGGCTTCAAGCTAAAATGAAAATAAAAAAAAGTTGTATCTTCTGCAAAAGTAAAGCTGACCACAGCAGCAGTTTTGGTCAATATAATAAAATGTCTCCACCTTCAACATGGAGGTTGTAAAATGACCAGTAAAGCCCAGGTTCAAATTCCCAAACCAACTAGGAGATGCTGTAATCCTGCCGTGCTTTAAACTTCAGCAACAGCTACTGTCCTGCTGTTCTGAGCGCAAATAGCTGACCTCTATTCTGATTCAGTTTAGCAGTTAAAACATTTCCAAGGCTGTGACTCTTGTTTGTACTGTAGCTTTTTTTACGACATGCTGTAAGCTCAAATGTATTGTGGAATACAACTTGACAGGTGACAGATGTTTGGATCTGAGGACTGAAAACCCTGGCAGTTTGTGCTGTCATCCCCCCATAATGAATACTTTTTTATTCTACGCAGCACTAGATCTGAAGCACATCAAACATTTCTGCAGAACATGTGCCAATCACAGAAAGAAAACTCTTGAATGTCAAGTTCAGTATGTTTGACCTTTTTATAAAAAATGTCTGCAATTTGATGCCTGAGAACCGAAGAAAAGAGGAAGAAAAGCTGGTATGACGCACACAGACAGCAATCATTACATTTGTGCACAGTGTATGCCCCAAAAAGTATTTAAAAAAGCTTCAAAAAGAATGGAATTAACATAACCTTAAATCTTTTCTTTATAATGACTAGTCGAACTATGGCTGTGCCTCATTTATCACCTGTGTACAGTTTATAATTGGATGGCATTATGTGAAAACATTCTTATCAGACTGAATTTATTTTTTAGTGCCAAGCACTGTTTTGGTAAAACTCTCTGGAATACTAATATGTAATGAACCTGTTTTTCTGTCGGATGATAGAAGATTTATTTTCTTTATTTTTTAGGGAGTTTATATTCTATGCACTTTGAACGGGGATTTGAACATTCTCTTTCAATGAGTAGCAGAATAAATAAAAAGCAGGCTCATTCAGACTCTTCATTAATTAGTATGCTCCACTGGTTTATCACAAAGCTCTCTAATAATAAAAAAGAATAACTCAGGATGAAAGCAAAAGCATTTATTTATCCATGGTGTTATTGAGGTCACAGAAATAACTAGTCATTTTTCTTTGCATGTCTCAGAAATTGTTGTGTATAGAAATATTATGCAACACGCTGCATTTGGAAGCTTTTGAATACATAATGAGGGATTTTATTATACGGAAGAGCATGTACCGTAATTTTCGGACTATAAGCCGCACCTGAATATAAACCGCAGCAGCGGCATACGACTCTCGGTTCCACTCTTACTTTTGCGCGCTACCTGTCTCACTCCTGAGACTGCCAAGGCACACNGTAATACACGTTTCAAAATGATGCCGAAGTAACAACATACTGATACCGGTTAGTAAAAACCATGAATTAATGCTTTGACAAGTCTGCAGACAGACGGCAGGCGACTGCCGTCTGTCTGCAGACTTGTCAAAGCATTAATTCATGGTTTTTACTAACCGGTATCAGTATGTTGTTACTTCGGCATCATTTTGAAACGTGTATTACAATTAAATCACGGTAAAATATGTTCATCTTGTTGTAGTTGTAGCCCCCTTGACAGCGATTCTCTCTTTAGTTTAGCAAACTCAGCCCGACTCCGCCCTGTTTGTTGGCCTCGATAGAACCACGATTTAGTCGGGCCAGAAAAAAGGTGAAAAAGTAGCCCCGGGCCGGAACTAGGCCAAGTGGAAGCGCAACCAAAAACAGGCCCCGCACGGCTCGGCACGCTTAAAGCGAGCTCCGCGCTGTACTGTAGTGTGAATGAGCCATGTGTTTGATTTATTGAAAAAGGTTTATATAACTCTGACTCGCAGACAATAAGAGAGGAGAAAACTAAAAATCAAAGTCTCAATCTCGCACAAAGATACATAATCACACTGTGCCATGAGCCCACCTGTCTTTCCCAAGGTTTTATCTTAAAGAGGGTATTTGAACATAATTGTGCCCTCTTCACTCAAGTGTTAGAGCAACCCAGTCTCACAAAATTTCGTGTTATAGTCACAAAATGTAATCTATTGATTCCTGTTCACCAACACGATTTTCCCCTTTTTTTCGTGTCACACAGAATGATTTTAAAAGCAATGCATTTATATTGGTATTATGTTTCGTGCCTGCACCACGTCTTTTTGTCCGGTCGGGTCTTGGAAGACCGGAAGCTGTGTGGTTCATAATAACATTTTCTTTCTATAATGTCGGACTTTTTTTTGCCATCCGTGAGGAAAATAAATGGGGCTCAGAATACTGAAATATGTATTTTTTAAAATCTTTTTTTCCTTCTAATTTGTTATTCTTTTCTACACTCGTAACCTTGGCGCACTGCCACTCCAACATCCAATCACAGAGCTTGAAGACTAATCAGGGGGTTTGTCAAGTCCCAAACGATAGCTGAGGAGTAGTGTCTTCGGCCATCCTAAACTCCGAAAAACTATTTGTTTCTCCGAATCGAAGGGGGAAAACACAAAATCATTGTACACAATTTAAACCAATTAATGTTGTGTAATTAACAAGGATAAACTGATGTTTTTAGTTGATGAGTACAGCAGATATCACTGTAAAATCATTTGACAGTGAGGGGAATACTATGTTTTACTATGAAAACTTTGAGACCGGAAATACTGTTTTCACCCCAAGCTGTTGCCTGGCAACGCAATTCTGTATAGTTATGGCTGATAAGGCTTATTACTTATTGGCTTATTAGTTATTACTGTTTTTATATTTTAAACCCCAAGCCGATGGAAAAACCCCACAGCAACATAGAAAAGACGGTCATAACTAATTTTGAAATTCAGTTCTTGACGGACGGCAAAAAAGTCAGAGATTATAAAATTAAACAAATAAATAAAAACAAGGATAATTGTGTGTTACTGTTGAGTAAATAACAGTGTGTTATTTAGAAAAGTCAGTCAGGACTCAGAGAGACACGAGGAGAGCTTTGATGGCAAACACTGATGGTTGCCAAACCAATTCTGAAGAACTCTTCTGCAGCTCGATGTTTTAACTAGTTCAGAGTATAATAATCTACATTCTTTATCAGTGAGACTAAACAATTATGGACCCTGAATCTAACTAGAGCTCTCGTCCACAGAAAATAATGTGTGCCAGGGAACCTACGTCCCTGAACAGTAAACTACCTCATGGCGGCTTGTGCTCTGTCATAGACTGGCAACAACAATTTGCCCAAGCTGCCCCTCCTTAAGAGAGATAGCAGCAATACCCAAGGCAGTAGAACTATGCCATGGGAAAAGAGACAGTAAAGAGAGAAAACGATGAACTGGGTCGAAGGTTGAATACCTAAGCCAATCATTACTGGAGCTAACTCGTTTTGATAATATCTGCCAGCAACAGCAGACAATATCTAAGGTTGTTGAATGTTGGCTACTTCCATAATTTAGAGAGGTAAATCTGTTTAAAGTCCTATAAAATGTTCAGTCATATAAAGAGTCAACTATTTCAATGAGTTTTAGCCTTAACCTTAGCTTTTACTAGCTATCTAGTGTTGATATCCAACACAGGCATTTCGTGTTATAGTCACAAAATTAATCTATTGATTTGTGTTCACCAACACGATTTCCCCATTTTTTTCGTGCCACACAACACTTTTAAAAGCAATAATAACAAATTAGAAGGAAAAAGACATTTGAAAAAATAGAGATTTCAGTATTCTGACACAGAACGATTTTAGAAGCAATGTATTTATATTGGTAGTATCGTGCCTGCACCAAATAATAACAAATTAGAAGGAAAAAAATATTTAAAAAAATACAGATTTCAGTATTCCGAGGCTCTGAGCCCCATTTATTTTCCTCGCGGATGGCAAAAAAACTCTGACATTGTACTATTTAAAATAAAAGGGTTAGGCTTAGGTAAAATATTGAGTAAGAAAATGTTTTTAAGAACCACACAGCTTCCGGTCTTCCAAGACCCGACTGGACAGACCCGTGGTGTAGGCACGAAACATACTACCAATAGAAATACATTGCTTTTAAAATCGTTCTGGTTGACACGAAAAAAATACGAAAATCGTGTTGGTGAACACGAATCAATAGATTAAATTAATTTTGTGACTATAACATGAAATGCCGTGAGACTGGGTTGTAATATCTGCAAGCGAAAGCCAAAGGTTGTCGACTATCAACTACTTGCAAAATGCAGTGTTGTAAATCTTTTATTTTATCATTTTAAACTGCATATAAACTAGAATGGAAAGTTTGACAGGCAAAGCAACCATTGCTAAGGTATTTAGCAAAATCTGTATAGTTCTTCATAATAGTACTTTATCCCCTCATTTTGCTAATTTTTGGTTACTGTAGCTCCTACATTATCATTTGTGGTTACATGTGGGTTTTCACTGTTCTATGTTTAGATATTTTATGCTGATATAAATCATTGGGTTGAATTTTGGGCTTCTCTTTTTGGTATGCCTCCACATCCTGCCTGAACCCACCACCCTTATTCCCTGTGGAACTTTATTTTTCTTTAAAATGAATCCTGTCCTGCGTAATGCATGTCCGCTTGCAGTGTGAGAAGTAATACTTCTAGTGTGAATGTCTGCTTTAAAATGTGGCTTTAGTAGTTGTTGTTGTTGTTGTTGTTGTTGTTGTTGGTCTTGTCGATTGACATGTTGCTGCTGTTGTTTGTTGTTGTGCTTCTCCTTGCAGACAGTCTGGTTTGATCTGCACCAGAGGCTAACAGACACAGATGGCACTACCAGCGCAGTAAGTAGACACTAAATGAATCACCATTGCACATTATTACACTGCAACCGACAGCCCTGGGTGCAGCATCACTTTCTGCTGCTTCACAAAGGCCAAGTATCAGTACAGTACTACCTCAGGCAGAGTATTACAAGGCTTAGACATAATTAACATGGGACAGCACTTCTGCACGACCTTATCCGAACAAAAATAATCCCGGTCTTAGTGCCTGTCCCATGGGCGGTGATCTTTTGTATTATTTCCCTGGAAAGCTGCTTATTTTGTTTGGTTGTCTGGAGCTGAATAATTTATAGACACTGGGTATTCTCCAAAAGAATTAATAGAATCACACGCTATCTTACAATACCTAACACCCACAGGGAAAGTAACATGTCAGCTTTTCTAGAAACATACTGCATATTTAGGGTGTGTGATAGTGTCTGTGATACTGATCAAATGAGCACTATCCTTTTTCTCCTCCTTAGGCTGTATCTGATCTGAATCATACAGTAAATCAGAAAGTGTTCACTTACAAAAGCTCAACAGTTTGATACCATTTCCTGATATATTTTCACCCAAGACTGCTACAGCACTTCTGTACCTCCAGTGAGTAGAGATAAGTGTGAGTGCAATAAATATAGCCATTCTTACAGGTCTGAGCGCCTGCAAAAAGCCATAAGCAAACTATTGTATATAATACAGATTTATTGTATTCACATGCACTTTATACAACACCCGCTGTAATGCAAAAAGATGCCGGAGACGTTAAAAGTGCCTGAATTTTGTCGTCTTGTCTCAAGTTGTCTCTCACATTTTTTGGAGTTTGTTTTAAACGAGATAATCATTCTTTCAGACTGATCACTGGCAACAGTGTAACGTTACAGTACATTTGGACCATTTGTGTTTTTACACAAGCAATCACTACAACACCAGCCTGGCTAACAAAACCCATGCCTCCCCAATAAAACGCTGTGTCTTCGCTAAGACATATGAAAAAATGAATTTCATCCTATCCATCAGATCTGTTTATGCAAGATTGTAGATCTCCATCACAGTAGATCTGTTCACAAGCCTCATTTCCAATCACACGCTTAGCCACAAATGGATCAAGAAACTTTCCATCTGCATGTCACCACTTGGACAACAGGAAGTAAAGTTTTACAGATTTGCGAACTTCTTGAGTAATGCCAAAAGAGCCATTCCTTCAAGTATGCAGTTCTCTTAGTTTGGAAAAGTAAAATGGGAGTCTTTTCGTCCCTGGTGTGCACCTTAGCCGTCAGGGTCCCCCGCCAACATCACTTTTAATGTGACACTGATAAAGACACTTGGAAAATATATATTTGTAATCATCAGTAATCAAAATATGAAAAAGTAAAGTCAAAAACTATAATTTGGTTATATTACTGTTTTTAAAACAGATGTTGCTTAAACCAGTTATGCAAAATGCACTTTTTGATGTCTTTTATACATAAATATGTGTCCCCGGTGTGTCAGGGAACTCACAAAGTGTCAGAAAACAAAACCCAGTCTCTCTTTTCCTCCGTACCCACATCTCAAAAAAATAAATAAAAATGGGGGTGCTAACAAGCAGATCCATAATTTTCGCTCCTATTACGTCATTGGCGACATCCGGCCGACGTGACACGTCCCAACCATGGTCCTAACCTATCGTCTCCGGCAAACGTGACACGTCCCAACCTATATTCTCCGGCACACGTGACACGTCCCAACCTATCGTCTCTGTATACAGTCGCAGCTGTGTGTCTGTGTATTCAGCAGGATGTCTGCTGGAGGCTTAGAGTAAAGTTGTTATATTATACATATAATGGCACTGTTCTAGCGGTAAACACTTAAGAAAGAACAGGTCAAGCTATGTGCTGTATCAGAAACAATGCGCGGCGTGTTTTGGGAGTAATATGCTGTGTGTTTACATTAGCAAGCATGCTAACACTCAGAGCTAACCATAGAGCTAACACTGTAGGCTACTGGAGAGAATATGTGTAACATAATGTCCTTGTGGTAAACCCTGCGAGAGAGAAAGGTTTGAGCTCTATACTGTTTCAGAAATAAAGCTTGAAGTGGTTAGGAGCAGAACATGGCATTTAATCACCGCAGCGTTTAGCTGAGATCTCCTGGTTGAAATCTCTCTCTAGCAGGGGAAAGCTGCATGACGCTACAAAGGGGTGTGGCTAGCAGCAGACGTTCAATTTAAAGCAGAATCAGCCTGTTTGGAACAGGGCTGCAATAGAGGGGTATGAGCAGTATGAGGCATGGCTACAATGGGTGATCTGTTTGGTATTTTAAGCAAAAAACTTCACAGACATGTTTTTTCATAGGTATGGCCCACAATATATTTTTCCAATATAGCACAATAGGTCCACTTTAACAATAAATTTAAAAAAACGAACAAAACTGTAAAATCATGCCTCAATTATTATTAAAAGAATACTTATCATACAAAAGTATCAAAATGATAAGTCTACAGCCATTCTCTGTGAAGCTGTATCAGGACTGTTGTCTTGCTAAACCAAAAGTACTAAAAAAAACAAAGAAATTGGACAGATTATAATGTTAGATACTGTGTATATATATATATAGTATATATATACTGTAAGGTCATTGCAATTCATTCTGAGGGGAACATATGTCTTTACTAATTGTCAGGGAAATCAATCAAAAAAGTTGCCAAGATATATCACAAAACAAAAACATCACCATGATGATATCACCATGAACATTTCGGCAGACTTCCAAAATGTAATGGAAATCCATCCAATTAGTTGAGATGGACTAAAATTGCCATTTTTTTAAGCCCTAGTCTGGCCCCAAGATCACTCCATCGTAAAATGATATCTTGCCCATCTGTGCCACAAGGAGTTTTCTTCTTCTGCCTGCATGAGATCGGTGCAATAATCACCTTTTGCACTTGTACACACAGCAGTCGGGCCACTTATGGCTCTCCATTTTCTGTCGGCAAGCAGCAAGAGCACTGACAAAATTGTTGAGTTGCTGTCATGGGCACAGACATAGAGAGGTTATTATAAGAGACTGCTCATATGCACTGAGAGGGAGAAGTCTCAGGTTGTTCTTTAAAATGCATGAAAAGGAACACTTCTAAAACACCCAACAAGTGGCCCATTTAAAGGCGAGAAGACAAAGAACAGTCAAATGAAAGAAACAGGCAGATAAAGAGAAGGCACCAGTTAAAAATAATTACTCTGGGCACATAAAAATACCACCCTAAAACAACTTTTAGGGAGATTGAAGAAGTAGCCCTCAGCTATTACCTATCTTTCCAGGGTCCGTTTGTTTGTCTGGTTGTCTGCTGTACAAAAGCAGAATCCGAAGGGGAGTTTTGCCTTCAAGATAAACATATTTGTGTATTCACACAGACTGGGAAAACACTCTGCTTCAGTTCCCATGGTAATGTAGCAGGAGCTTCATCTCACTTCCCCAGAAGTCCATACATAGCTTGTTGGGTGTACTAAACAGTCAGTGCTACACGTTGTTAGATATGAAAGCCATTGTAGTTTCCCAATTTAATAGCCTATTTTCATAGTAATCATGATCATGATAATCAAGTCCTAAATACCACATTTCAAAATGGGTAGTTGAACTTTTATGAAATAGATTCATTACCATGCTTTTTGTAGCCCTAACACACAGGCTTTGACCTCACGTGTGACTTTATGCATTATTAAAGGCATGGCCACTTGAGAGACATGTGGGTGACCCCTAGCTGGAAACTGTCAGTTTGCCTCAGATCCACCAATCCACCTCTTCCTCCATTACAGCACAAACTAGGAGTTAGGCAGGGTCAGCACTGCCAAGATGGTGCCAACTTGAGCCATACATGTGGAGCTTTGAAGACAACTTCTATGTTTTATGGGTGGAACCTTTGTTACAAGTTAACAAATATTGTGTATAAAAATCTACCACCAGAACATAAGCGTATAGAGTGAAGCCAGCATGCTGAATGTCAGGTTCAGATTTAATAAGCACTCAGCTTTTCCTTCAAATCTTCTACCATCCACCTTTCACCTCTTCTCGTTGTCCCTTCATCTCACCCTCTTATCAGACAACTGTGTGCATCATCACCCCTGAAGCCTTCTGTTCCTCGAAACCTTTTACTGCTTCCTGACAGAGATTACTCTTAACAAGGTCATGCTCCTCTTCACCTTAACATAATTTCACCATGTCTCTGAAGACTCCATCTCCCCCGGACCTTTATTCTCTACCAGAGATCCACATTTGATTACTGCCATCTCTTCTCCATTTCAGTCCTCTGTCAAAGCAATCATCCCTCCTCGCTGCACAAAGATACCTCTGTGAGTTATATAACCGCACAGGGGATCATAATAAGATCATATACTGTATAAGAGACGCAGAGATACTTTGAAACTGCAGTTGTGAAGCTGGATTAGCATGAAGTGGACGCACGTGCGTAGTGAGCGGCAGGCTTACAATGAATTGTGTCATGAGAAGAAGGTGAGTCCATCACATACACTGTATATTGTCATTCTGTTGATCCTCTGAAGGCACATAACCAAGAGGGAGTGTTGCAATGAAAGAAGCTGATGTTGATACAAAACTTAATGTAAAGGCGTGAGTTGGATGAAAGCGCAGATAAAAGAGTGATGAGATATAATGAAATAAGGAAAGGGAATGAGAAAAAGAAAAAGGGTTCTGTTTTTTAAGAAAGGATGGTTTCAATAGAGCCTGAAGTGTTTTTTTGTATCTCAACATTTTTCCCTCCTCTGTTTTGAATCATTCAATACAAAATATTGGCACAGCTATGATTTTATAAATAAAACATATAATTACCTAGAAGGCAAGGAGCACAAACCTACGCCAACATTCAACTATTTTCCTTCCTGCAAAATTGAAGCGTCCAAATTAACATTTGACTCCTGGGATTGATCTTTCAAAAAAGAAACAGTCACAGTTGTCTAGTGCTGAATATTTTAATCAGGACTAAGTTTCCACAGCCACTCTAGCGTTGGTGGAGCGGTGGTAAAGTCCTAAAACCCAGAAATGAGCTAGCATTTTAGTTATTGCGGTTCAAGTAAATTGTTTTTTAAATGGGTTTTCAGTTTGATGCTTGAAATAGGGTCTGTGGTTAACACAAGCGTAAAAGATTATCACGTTTTGCTCAATGACATTAAACATATCAGAAAAATAGAAGCTTTAAAATTCACGAGTACGATTTTGCTAACATCTAACAATGGCTCTAACAAGTGGCTAAGCGAGACAAAAAAATGAAAATAAATAGTAGGCTATTGTTTTCCAAAACATGTCACAGTATTAAATAATGGTACTTTATCCATATCTAATGATGTATGCAAATTATAGCTGTTTATTCATTGCCATTAGTAAGATGAAAGATATTACCACCCTCAAGGAACATCTGTTTGCACAATTAAACACTATATAGGCAGTCGGTTTAACCGTTTCCCCATTCTCAGTATTTATGCTAAATTAGTATAACAGAGCATAGTTCCAGGGCTGCCAACACTCACGCATTGAGCGTGAGAGTCACGCAATTAACTCATATCTCACGCACCCACGCCACACATGCCTTTCCTCACGCTAAGTTTTCGTCCAAAATAAATGTATATAAATATAAAAATAAAGTAAAGTAACAGCAAACCGAGCGGTCTACGAAATGAGACGGTCTTCATGGCTTAGTTCAGTAAAGTTGGAGCGATATTGGGAGATTCTGATTTCACGGATCAATAACTCATGAACAAAACGTTATTCAGACACAAATGACGTCTCCTAAGTACCGTGGTAAGGCTGACAACGAACTACAATCACATTTTGATAAATAAAATAAAAAGCCAATACGCGCCGTCCTCCGAGCTGGACACGTTACATTGGTCTCTATCCGCAGCCGGAGTAGAAACGAGTGCTCACTGCTCAGAGACCGTCTGCAAAGTGCAACTCCGAAAAAAGAGAATACAATAATATTCAATCACTATTATACCGCTTATTACTACCAAACTCACTACACACATCAATAGTCTCCTGTGTGTCATACATACTACAGCAGAGTTTGGAAGAATATGCTTTTGAATAATTTTGGGGAATAGGCCTATTTATAATGTAAAATCTTCAATAAATATGGCATCATCTTAAATAACTTTACTATTATACAGTATATTTCTACCAAACTCACTATTTGCATTGTTGTTGTTAGCATCTGGTTAGCTTAACGGATATTAGAAGCTGTTTCTAAAACAAGGAAAGGGAGAGCTCTGTCCAGTCAGACTGAGAGAGATAACTACAGCTCAGTGAGGTAAGGGACTATCTGTTTAGAGAGTTAACTTTAGTCTAGTTATCTCAGTGGGTCTCAAACGGTTTGGTCACCATTTATGAGAATAAATGAAAAACAGTTATGAAATACTATATGACAGTAAAACAAGAATACAGTTTAAAAGGTGAGTGATTTGTAAAATATCCATAAAGAAAAAGAAAATCTGTTTACCATAAATTCATTTTGCTCTCAAAGTGCACCAGGTTGATGCATTTAACTTCAATGTTTAAAAAAAAAATCTTGCCGGCGAGCATGCCCCCGGACCCCCCTAGAGGAGGTGAGGACCCCCCCACTTATAAAATAGCACTTGATTGTAAGAGTTGCGGGTACACTGTGTATATGTCTGTGCGTATTCCACTGTAGCACCCGGTACATTAATGGGAAACCCTATAGTTTGTACATGGTCAATACATTTGTAACTCTGTACACATGAACGTTTATTTTTTCGGTTCACCAAAAAAAAATCTCACTCCAAGCTGAACTCAAATGTTGGCAGCCCTGATAGTTAATTTACTGTGTACAGAACTAGCTTGGCTTTTTCCAAATATGACAAAATCTGCATACCTCCACTCAAGATAGTACCACTCTAACAGAACGTCTGTTTGCACAAATACAAGACTATAGACTATAGCAGGCAGTTGGTTAGCTTAGCTTAGCTTAGCAAAGACTGACAACTGAACACCTAGCCTTGCTCCATCCAACAGTATAAAAAACAACAAAAGCCCACCTAACATGCCCTTTAAAGACTTTAAAAGTGCTAATCACATTTTTGTATAACTTTTAATCGGTTTCCCCATCCTCAGTATTTATGGAAAATTAGCATAACAGAGTAAAGTTCATGTTAGCATACTAGCATATACATACTGTGTACACAACTAGCTTGGCTTTTTCAAAATATGACAAAATCTGCTTATTACCAAAGTTGTTAGCTTGTATCCCCCATTAAAACGGCAAACTGTTTTTACATTTTGGTTTTGCACAGTTTCTAAACAAACGAAACTTCTGCATCCATAACTTTATATTTAATACACTATTTAATCAAGGTAGGGCCATGTCACTTAAATATATTTTAGTCCTGTATTTCACAGTACATTTTTTGGAGAGGACTTTTAATCAGATATAGTCTTATTTAAAATTGTAATTGTTTCTATTTAGGGTTTACACTAATCTTAATTTGAAGTTCTATGTAGCATTGAAAGGTCTTGAAAGTCTGCATGTGACACTCTGAAGCCTGCAGATGCACTTCACTGGAGCAGTTGATTTAAGCTGCTTTGCACAAGAACACATCAGTCAGATGTTTGTGTGAAGGTGGCTCCACTCATTTATTTTCTGCTTCTGTAGACCGCAAGTAAGCACAACGTTCCTTCCTCTCAGCAGAAGATGGTTCAATAGGCTTTACATGATTAATTCAGCTGCAAACAAGCTTATTTTATCCCAAATCATGTTGAGGCATTTTTATTAATCTGAGTAATTCTCCTCATAAAGTAATTCAGAGGAGAACCTACAAAGATGAGCGCATAAGGTGTACTACGTATCCAGTATTACTCAGTTCAGTAGTTGTAATGTGGCTAGGCATTACTTTTAATATCTAAAAAAAATCAAAAGTCAGATTGTTTCAATGTCAAAGAACAAAGTGAAAAGTGCATAGGGCTAGGTTTGGAAGCATTTCTGAAGCAGTAAGGGAATTATTGAGAAAGTAAAATGTCAGAGAGACAGGTCAGCCGTCATAGAGTCTTTGAAATATTGAAGAGAACAGTAAACGGTCACATTTTCAACAGAATTTAGTACAGTACTCAGCCCTGCAGATAAAACCTATTTAAAAGTTAAAGGAGGGCAGCAGGGTACAGAACTTCCTCCCTCAATAAAAATACATCAGTTTTATTTATAAGGAAAGTGCTAAGTTGTTACAGGATTTCTTATGATAAAGTGCTAAATAATATACGAGTCTAAACTAAAGGTGCCATCTACAACAATTTGAATCCCACTACAGTATATCTTTGTGAAACTAAATGTGATATCTTTAGACACTGTAGCCCTAATTTCACACATTGTCAGAGCCACAGTTTGTCAAAATTAACACAGTAACATGTTTTTTTCAGTAACATTCTATTAAATTGATTGTGTATACTGTGTAAAAAAAGATTATACACCATCTGCCTGTTTTTTTATTATAATGAAGTAGTTCAGCGTATATGAGCTACATGTTAAACTATGAGAATGGCAATGTTTTAGATTTTCTTTCTTTTTAACACAGCAAAACCAACAATGGATACATCCATCGAGCATCTTCTTTTGATCCTAAACCTTATGTATTCCTCTGTGCCAGTGTCATCCAAAAACTATTAAAAACATATCAGTGAGCCACACAGCTGCACAGGGTACATTTATTATTTACAATGAACATGATTACCAGAGTTTATTTTGAATCAATCGAACAAACACTGATCTGCCTGAAATACTCACTAAAATATACAATTTAATTATTAATCCGCTGCTGAAAATAGACCCGAAAGAATACTGTTTTTCTTCATGCTTGACTTAGATTGAATAAATTGAAAATAGGAAAAATATAAAATGCACAATAGAGATGTTATCATTAAGCTAGAAGCCTTAAAGAATATAACACTGTCATGAGCTTACTTTGGTACAAACTGAGCGCTGTTAGAACGGGCCTTTCCGATATCAAGAGCAACACAAGCTGGGCGCAGTGAACAAATAGATTGTATGGGTGAAGACAGCAAATTAGGTTTTGTTTTTATGGTTATGTCCCCGTCTAGCTTGCTGTACTACATACAGCTGGCATCTGATAGATGGCGCTTTAAAGGCCAGTGGCAAGCGAGGTCAAAGTCAAAATAATTTGAACCTTGATCATAGCGCTAAGCGAGCATTTCAAGCGGTGCGCAACGCCGAGGGTAGCGCCTCCACCTATGCGGCACCGCTATCTCCATAGAAACCCAACAGCAACGTCAGCGCAGAGCCGCTTTACCGCTGGTCATGTAAAGGCAGCTTCACTCTCAGAGCGGCAGCGAACCACTTTTTTTAATATAATTATCTGCAAATATGCAATTAAACTAACCAGCTATGTAGAGATAATAAACACATTTCTTCAAACAACAAACTATTTTAGTGCAACGCGTCAGATTGGATAAACGAGCGCACCTTTAGTTCATCTGTGTTGTGTTCTGTAACGTTTAAAAACCTCTAAAAAAGTAATCCGAAAAAAGGACCATCTTATTCTTTATGACCAGAGAATACTTCCTTTTCTGCCGTTGGCAAATCATGCTTTGTTTAAATACAGCACATCTGGAGGAAGATTTGCTAAGAGTTACCAGGGGGATTCTTTGTCAATGGTCCATTCAGTACTTATTCTCGCTGCATCAATAGCCTACAGTATACTGTAAATACAACTGAAACACGTGAAGGGGTCATAAAAGGCTTATCAAAATCAGTCATGTCTGACAGGGCTGTTGGTTAGGAGGATCTTTTCACTGTCCTCCTCTCTTGATGCATAAATGATGGCAGTTGTTCCCTGAATCGCCCAAATCCCTGGGTGGCTGTTTGTGTTCTTGGCAGTGGAGATTTTCTCGCTAAATTCAATAACCTCTCCTACGCACATTAATCAACCACAAACCATCTCTCTTTCTTTCTTTCTATTTCTGCTATTTCTGCTTTCGTTTCTCCCTCTGTAACTGCTGAAACACAATTTAGTCCACTTGAGCTTCAAAACTGACATCCAGCTCACTGTATGTGTGTGTATGTGTGTATTCTAACTTTGCATTTATTGCCTCCTATCCAGTGGCGGCTGGTGGAAAATATTTTTATGTGGGGCTGTTGATATAGTGAGTAAAAAAATTTTTTTTGGGAGAAATGACCCCTTAAATTGGGACTTCTGGTGATGTAATGGCCCCATAAAATCGTGGTTCTAGGGCCAGGAACAACCAGGCTGAGTCGGGCTGAGTATGCTAAACTAACTGCGGTCAAGCCAGCCTTCACTCGGGAAAACCTAATCAAGCCAGCCCTCACGTGATATTGCGGTGCGCGAATATCCTATGCATTACGGTAGAGTAAAAAAAAAATCATCCCTCTGTGTTTAGATGAGAATAAAACAAAAACTGTCCAGTATCAAAGACTCATTTCACTTCAGGGTGATAGCAGGACATCCCATCTAGTCACTCAGAAAAGATCAGGACATTCTGATGTAGAGTTTCAAAATAAAAGACCTTTGAAATCTCTATTGTATGAGCTATCATCCCTGTTTTTGGATGAGAATAAAACAAAGACTGTCCAGTATCATAGATCCATCTCACTCCAGGGTGATAGCAGGACATCCCATCTAGTCACTCAGAAAAGATCAGGACATTCTGATGTAGAGTTTCAAAATAAAAGACCTTTGAAATCTCTATTGTATGAGCTATCATCCCTGTGTTTAGATGAGAATAAAACAAAAACTGTCCAGTATCAAAGACTCATTTCACTTCAGGGTGATAGCAGGACATCCCATCTAGTCACTCAGAAAAGATCAGGACATTCTGATGTAGAGTTTCAAAATAAAAGACCTTTGAAATCTCTATTGTATGAGCTATCATCCCTGTTTTTGGATGAGAATAAAACAAAGACTGTCCAGTATCATAGATCCATCTCACTCCAGGGTGATAGCAGGACACCCCATGTCTTCACTCAGAAAAAATCAGGACATTCTGATGTACAGTTTCAAAATAAAATACCTTTGAAGTCTCTATTATATGAGCTATCATCCATGTCCCCAAAGGTCTTTTATTTTGAAACTGTACATCAGAATGTCCTGAATATATCTCTCTTTAGTTGTCTATGTTGACTGTTGTGTTGCAAGCTCCAACTGACTACCTCCTAACTGTACCGAGAGGTCCCATTCATTTTTATTTTTTTTTCTAATTGAAGCCGTGCCTTGTTGTTTTTTTTTCCTCTGCAACAATAACACATTGTATTATTCCTATTGGAAGAATATAGCAAGACGATAGGCTCCCTTTTGCACAACTAACAAATATGAATTTGAAAGGTTTCGGTAAATTCAACAGAAGGTCAGTGGGAATAAAAGCAAGCAGCAAAACAAGATAATTACCCATAAGAGGAAAGAAAAAGCCACACACACACACACACACACACACACACACACACACACACACACACACACACACACACACTACAGTGTCAGCTGTTTTTGTATTGCCATCAGATAGTGCCTTTAATTGTCTCTTTAAGTCAGCGCAGCATTATTTCACTCACATGTATAGGGCTCAATGAATGTGAATCAATGTTGATATATAACTAAGGTACATTGGANATAATTTCATACTTTCACATCTCAAACACATGCTCTTTCATTTACACTTTTCGCTTTAAATCTCACATTCTCTTCATCTTAATTTTCTGTTTAAACCACATGTCTTTTCTTATCTCTGTAGATTATAAATGGTGTGCTTATTTCTAATGTTAAACACAGGGGCCACAGGTGAACATAATCAGACAATTAGACACACCAGGGAAACTAACGACAGGAGAAAAAAACACAGGGAAAAGGACCAGACAATAAACAGGAGGAAAACATGACAGGGAAAACAGCAAAACACCCAAACCTAGACATAGAACGTGACAGAACCTAAACATACAAAACTACCAACGTGACATGAGCCTAGGAGTGTGACAATTTTTTTTTAACTCAATAGCATTTCAATAGCTCTGAATTTCTGACAAGCATCTGTGTTATTCTTAAATCAAATCCTTGAAATCCTATTTAAAATCTAAATATAATAATCAACTGCTAATGTTTCTGGTAAAGAAACACACTCATGTTATGGATTGAAAAACAACTAAAATCATGATACTGTCAAAGTGAATGATTTCCNATATGTACTATTCTATATATCCCATGTTACGGTTTGTGAAGGAAGCAGGACCCATATAGCCTTGAAATAAAGGAGTTTTTTCAGTTTATATCTGCATTTGGGTCCTGCTTCCTTCACAAACCGTAACATGGGATATATAGAATAGTACATATTTTGTAAACACAAGAGAAGTTAATGCGAGCAGCACAAGCTTTCCGGACGGCATGATAGTTTGTTTCAACAGCCTCTTGAGAATAAAACTTTCTCCTAAAAAGTTACGTACCCATAAAAAGACATGTTTCTATTCATAGAACTGTGTATGGATATGTCTAACAAACACAGGACTTTCAACACGTACAGTAGACCGCCATTTTTTTCCCATGTGAATCTACATTCACTTGTTTACATGTGTGCCTGTTACTAAAATAACTTTTAAGCCATACCATGATATCTGTTTCAAAGCCAAACCATGTCGTTTTGGACCATTTTGGTTTGTGCCAATCAACAACGTGATGCCAGTTGCTCTGTATGGATGAGGTGTGAATGGGTAAATGATGACTCGTAGAATGTAAGGCGCTTTAAGTGGTCGTAACAACTGGATAAAGCGCAATAATGTTTATTGTATTTTTGTAACTCTGGCACAACAATTTCCTTCAAGAATATAAAATTCTTATCTTATCTGATATAAATACAGTCCCTTTTCTGCATCCAAATTGTCATTTGTAAGTGAAAGAAAGTCTTGATTAATTAGTGCATAAGCTAACAATAAACCCATTGCTGGTTTTACAGGTTCCCATTACCCCCAACCCCTCACCCATCCTGCAACAACCATACAGAAAGAGAGGTATGAATAATGAAAAGTGGAAGACAGTGATAATACGAACAAAAAGGATAAAAGAAGGATAAAATTGATTAAAGTCAAATCAAACTTGAAGAAACCTCTGCTGATATTTTTGGGTTATGTAGTGGTTTCACAAGCGGCTTGCTACTGGTGATTAGTGTAGAAACATAGGCAGAACAAACACACAAGCCAAAAGGAGAGATAGTGTTATTTCTTGATTTAAAAAATGACCACAAGGAGAGATCTGTCCCAAACATGTTTTATTCTCATGTTATTCGTTACCCTAAAACCTCATGTGTTTTTGTCAATAAATGTTTTCCTGACTTTCTCACCGCAGCAAAGTGCACCTTCTTCTGGAAGGGAACGAACACCAAGCCTCTTTTATTGAAATTAAAATCACGTTCCTACACAAACTTGAACTGAAGGAATAAACTGTTCCAAGCTCAAATATATTTCTGTAAACATGCTTGTTGTGAAAAACTCCAGTCTTAAAAAAAATGCATTCCTCATCAAGAGATATCAAAATGTATCAAAGGAATAATTTGGAAGACAGATGGGAAAGCAAAGAGGAGAATGAATGTATTGATGTTGGGAATAATTCATAAGCAGAGGAGAATCAACTGGGACAAGAAAGAGAACATTGTCAGATATTAAATATGTGCAGTAATTCAAGAAAATACTTTATTGTACTCTACTTGGAGGCCATAATTGAGTGGAAAATATCTCATTGTCTTCGACAAAACATCAAGGTCATACAGTGAGAAAGACTAGAGAGTGAGTTAACAATGAGACAAAGAGAGGGCATGAGAGCATAGTGACACCTCTGCTGAAGAGTTAGTGTATGGCAGGTTGCATCAGTGAAGCTCACAGGGAGCTTGTGTGTGTATGAGAGAGAGAATCATAGGGATAATAAGAGACGTGCATCATTAGAAAGGATGTGTAGGTCAAGCAGAGACGGATAAAAATATTGAGAGAAGGTGGCGGCAGTTAAAAAGGAATTTGTGCTTGGGAATATTGAGCTAGAATTGCATTATCAGTGGCGGCTGCTATTTCAATTCTTTCTTTTATGAGGTTTGCTTCCTGGCCCCTCAAGGCTTTACTTGAAACTCTAATATTCTGTTATGTATCATCAAATACAAATGAATTAGAACTAATAAACACGTCAATATTGCAGGGTACAAGTTGGGTGAAAGAGGTTTTTAGGAAAGTATTTCCAATTTTCCAGAAGATTTTTGGATGTTCTTTTGTATGCGGCGTGAGTGTGCAGGTAACAAATTCATCTCTGTAATTGCCCTATAAATAGCAGCATGTCTAAAGAGATTTGTTGCTGCTGTATTAGGCAAAATATGAATGAGCGAACCGGCAGTTCCGCAGCGCATTAGTACATTATGAAACCTCAAAGTGTTCCGTGCAGCCCCTCAGCCTAATTTCAGCCGGCACGTTGGCCCATTTATGATTGCAGCAATAGTCTCAGAGATGGAATTGGAATACACATGATAACGTTGGGGAGCTGCGCGCTACAACCGCAGTCTGGTTCCATTAACTGAGGCTGTAATTGGAGATTCAACTTACACTTAACACGTTCTGTTGTTGCTTTTGTTTATAGATGCTCAGTTCCTAGATATCACTTGTGAGTCATACAGTGTTGTTGTTATCTTAACAACTGTACATGTTTTTTGTAATAAGGGAGAAACACTGAAATGGAAACCTAACATAGACATTATGGTAGCTATCACAATTCCAGTCATAGCTGCACTAATAAATATTACTTCAGGGCTCCATTGTAACTATTTCACTGTGCTATTCAGCTTTTTTAGGTGTACCTGCACCTAATTTGGTCCAACCCACTTTTGGTTCAGCACAGTATGAATAATGATACTCGGCAGTCCCCCCCTGCCTGCTCTTTAATCAATAGTAGCATTTCAATAAATGCAAAATCAGCTACTGACCACTTCAATTTTGGAAATGGATTGTTTCATAAAGTTCTATACCACTATGTACAAATGCATCACAGGCTGTGCATCACTTCGAACACATACATAGTTTCCAACAATACAAAAACATGCAAGAAGAAAGAGAAATACAGCTAAAATAGTGCAAGATAATGTTGCAAGTGACCAATGTGCAACAACTGCTTAGCACCATGGTTGTGTATAGCTAAACACTCTCTTTTAAAAAGGGGATGTAAAAAACAGTGGCTGATCGCTCCACTCCAGCAGGGGGACTAATGATAATGATCACCATGCACCCACAGATAATTATCCCCCATCATTCTTTCATCTTTTAGCTAATTGGTTAGTTTTACAACCCACAACTTCAGGGTTTTGATCTGTCACACTGTTCTCATCAACCTGATTCCTAGCCACAACAAGTAGCAGTTTTAAACTATAATATCATAAACCCACTGTGCACACAGCAGCAGGGAGATTAACAACATTAGAGATTTAGCAGGTAAACAAAATGGAAGTATTGAGCAGCTAAAGAGCCAAATTGTTCTTGTGAAGTTGGAGGAGACCAAACAAGAGCTAAAACAAGGGGGTGTATTGAACTTAGATTATGAACGAATCATGTTGTTACTACATGTCAGCTAAATGTGTAGAGCCAGTTGTTAGCTACCAAGTCAGGCACAAACATGTTTGCAAGCTCACAATAGAATGGTTCAGTGATGCCAACCTGAAAGCAAGGGGCTTCTTCGACAAAAAGCCAATTATTTTTCCATTGGGTCCCGGCATTTTGCAGAAAATAAGCTCTATGGCAAGAACACGATTATGATACTTAACATGCTTTGTTCAGCAGGATAACCTCCACACCACTGCAAGGTTTTTGAAGCGTAAATGCAATCACGAGAAGTAAATTGCTAACATTATCATGGTCTCGTTGCTACGCATCACAATCGATAAGCTAAAGGCAGAGTAGTGTTTGCGTGATGACATTTAGTAGTTTATTAGGTTGTTAGAAACCAATATTTGACTAATAGAAGCTGCGGAAATTCACAATTTATTTTATTTGTAGATGGAAACGTGAACTTATTTCAGGCTACAACCCAAAAACCCTTAACGTTAACTTTAAGACAAGGTAACTGGAAGTGGTAAAAATCCTGCACCGCTTTATACATATTCCTCTCCTCCCACTGAAGGGGGGGGGGGTATTTCTTTATGATAGTATCGTTCGTGCCGGTGCACTCCGGCAGGACTATAGCACATCGAGATTACGATTAAACAAATGTATTTCACTTGGGAATACACATATAACTATGGAGAACCAGATATGTGTAAATTACTGTTCGTGGTAATTTGAAAACAAATACCGGTGGTGTCGGACACACCGAACACGCACACACAGAGCGGAGCTGAGCACAAACACACAAACACATCATGCGCCCCAGTGACAGGACATCTCCTTCATAAAACGAGGGGGAATACTCTGGTAGTTCGATGTGTGTATAGGTGTGTGTGGTTAAACGCAGCCTCGATCTCTATTCAGCTGTTCTAATGAAGGGAAACGCAGTGAAGTAAACAGTAAAAGGCACAGCTCTTTGCAGCTGGTGCTGCTCTTCTCAGATTCTGCTGAGTTACACGTTACTGCCTCCAGTGCCCTGTACGACGAAGCCAGTTCAACAGACCCTGGATATGTTTGATTTACCCGGCTTAACTAACCCTAATACACGCGATGTCGCAAAGCGGTCCTACGAAGCTGGTTATCAACTCAGTAAATCAACCAGGGTTTCTCTGTCCGGCTGAGAGCGCGTTCACCTGAAAGGGACGGGGTTAGCAACATTTGACCAATCACAAACATGGAGACGCGTGCTGACAGCGCAGCGTCATACTTCATGAATGAATAGTGTAAATAGCAAATCCTGCTTCGTAGTACAGGCCACTGGTGCCGCAGAGATTTCATAAAGTGAAGGAGGTTTTCCTTCTATAAAACAGCTGTGGGCAACAGATACTGTGAGTCACGGACAGGAATCCCTCAATTTAAATAAAACGAGGCCACGCTTTATTAACTCGTACGCACGCTTTATTAACTTGTGCGCACGCTTTATTAACTCGTGCGATCGAGAAAGTAAAACGTGGCCACGTTTTATTAATTTTTCTCTCAATGAACCCTCCAGGGCTCCGTAGAGAACAATGCAAATTCTCTTTGAATTAATTAAAGGGTTTGTTCTTTTTTCTTTTCAATAAATGAGGGATTCATTGAGGACATAAAAATAAGGAGGAGGAGATGGAGAGAGAAAAAGAGGGAGGAGGGGTGAGGATAAGGAAGAGAGACCAAGTGGTGAAGGAGGAGAAAGAATGTGTAGAGAAGAGTATGGGGTGTTAAAACGAGAGGGGAATATATGGACAGTGAGATTGTAGGAGAGAAAAACAAGTGAGAAGGAAGCAGATAGCGTTAAGTTGTTAAAAAAATAACTGGGGCAACGAGGAAGGCCTTAGGAAAGACAGAATGAGAAAGTGCGTATGAGAGATGACGGGTCGAGAATGAGAAGGTGTGAGAGGAAGACCTTAATGTGGTATATCCCAGTTCCCATGGTAACATTTGACTAATCCGTCCCCCCCTTTTTTCTGCAACATATACTGACACATCTTTCTGCTACTCCCATTTTCATACCCAGTGGGATAACAACCCATGCTGCAGCATTCTAAAAACACATGCATGTTTTACATATATAGTACAGTGTGTGGTAGATGCTGATGATCTCTGCATATTTTATACATTTTGCAGAGCCTCACTCTGGGGTTAGCAAATGTGATGGGAGGGAAAGAGAGAGTGAGAGAGAAGATGACACAAGTTTATTCAATGATTTACATTTGACATACTTTCACCTCCCTTACAATTGCCAGAGAATGTCCTGACTCCTTAGTATAGTAAATCATAGAGGACTGTGCAGCAGATTTGCGACTTTGGTACTCCTAGACTTTCTGTTAAAGAAATACTTTTGTGATAGACATGTATAGTGCACCAATTTTTCACTGGCATTGAAGCTATCACCGTTACTTTAAAGGATGCTAAAAAAAACTGGAATAATTTACACATGGTGTATTTTATTGTTGAGCAAATAACTGCTGTTCTCTCCGAAGCTTGAGCAAACAACACCCAATTTTATTGTTAGTTTATCAAAAAAAGACACATTAAAGATTCTGAATTAGATTTTCAGAGCAGTAATATAGTAGCAAACAACTACTCACTATGTAAAGATATAGTGGATTAATTTCTAGTGAATGAAACGCCCACCATTTCTGTGTGTTGTATTCTGAGATTTTCTTTCTGAGTTTTGTTAATAGCCAGGATCGCTGCGTGTGCATGTTAGCGCATGTGAGTCCTTGTGTTTGGCTAGCTTTTAGCTCCCGCTCTGCACTCCGCTTAAACAGCATTTTTTGCTGATAGGGCTGATAGCTCTGTTACAGAAAGGTTGGCTATACCCTTTGGTTTCCTCTTTTGTTACCACTGCTTGCTCCATTAGCACATTTGTTATTGTCTGCAATGTTTTGGCTATAAGCATAGTTAGCCGCTATCTGCTAGCTGCCAGCACAGGAAACGCCATGTTCAGATGAAGTTTATTTGATAAAAGCGTTGGTGTTGAACGTGGGGGGGACTGCAATAGCGGAGATGGAGACAAAACAGGTGCGATGGGTATAAGGTATTCTTCAGCTATGAAAATGGGATGGTAAAGCTTCTATACAGAACCCAGTAAAACCATTGGATAAAAGGCTGACAGCTCTCTTCCNGTGTGCCTTGGTAGCGGAGATGGAGACAAAACAGGTGCGATGGGTATAAGGTATTCTTCAGCTATGAAAATGGGATGGTAAAGCTTCTATACAGAACCCAGTAAAACCATTGGATAAAAGGCTGACAGCTCTCTTCCTACTTTAACTTTTTGCTTAAAGTCGCACATCTTCTCCCTATTATTCATGCTTAATTCCCCAAATGTTTTCAGCCATCTTGGCTTCATTAGAGTAATGTTTTCCATTTTCTTTTAAGATACAATTAATTTCAAGTTTGATAATTTGTCACATCTGTAGTGTGACATTTTTCAAGTAAGGAATTACAACTTTATATCATGAAAAAGTTAGTGTACATAAATCCTGATAAAAGTGTTGAATGGAGGGTTTACTGTGAAGTCAGAATCATGATGATGACAAGTTTACGGGATTGGTATGCAGCCACAGCAAAATAATTGCTGATCAAGCCTAGGAATAGACAGAAGTCAATAATATTTATACAAGCCGATGAACAAAGCTTCGTAAATCTTTACGACATAGTGGTATTCAGTTGTTTGTCTAATCAAACAGACATGTAGAGTCAATAGTGTCCTATAAACACAGAAACACACTGCATGCAATAATTGTCTGGCTCTATGAAGGTGCAAGAAGCACCATGGTATATCTTCCTGCGAACAACTCACTTTCACACACATCCTGAACAAATGATGGCAGAGCGTATTAAATATGTCACATATGTTTAAAGCTCAAGGCACCCCTTAAACAATATAATAACTGATGAGACGCAGATCTGTACGTATTTCAAAACTTGTGGGGGGTTGGGAAAATCCCATCAAAGTCTTACACTGTTTAATGATATCCCATTTCAATTAATTCAACGCATTTTAATCATGTGCCCACTCACTCGCCCAAGTCTAAGGTCAAGTCTAAGAGATGAAAATTACCGAAAATTGGTTTGCTCTAATTTAAAAAGTAATATAACATTTTAATTACCTATTTGGTGGCTAGCCAACAATGTCTCAGAGAATTGTTGATTAATGTTCTTTCGATTTGAAAATCTGGCTATAACCCTAAGAGTCAATGTATACCCTGTATTCCTTACCACTCTTACCACAATCAGCTAATTACATTTGACTAAATCATAATTTTACAAAAAGTGAATTTATCATGGGTTTGACATTTTATCAAAGCTTAGCTTAGCAGGAGACGATAAAGGTTAGCTTAGCAAGCAGATGGTTAGCTTACCTTGAAGCTGGAGCACAGCTGTCTTGGCTCCGTCTAAAGGTAACACAATCCATCTACCAGCACCTCTAAAAGCTCTCAAATAAACATGTGGTAAGCTAGGCTTCCTTTTTTCTGGAGTTCAGTGCAAACAAAAAGGACTGTAAGAAAAGTTCACGTATGCTATCTTCATGGTTTGATGCTGACCATTAAAGCAGAGGTTGTCAGTGCGGTTTAAACAGAGTTAGAGGGTCCTGATTTATCACCTCTGCGGGGCCACAGTGTCAGAGCGGAGCAGATGTAATCGCAGAGATTCGGTCAGGGAGGCCGGATGGTTAATGGAGTGGTAGTGATTAGATTAACGGAGGCTGCTGGGCAATGTAGAGTTTCTAACCGAGTTGGTTGGACGCTTTTGTTCATTAGCTGTGTGTTCATGTCTTAAGGTAGTCTGTACAGCGTTTCCAAGCCCGTCAGGCTCTATCACTTTTATGGATGCTTCACGCCCATGCATTCATTGCCTCATAAATCACAAACGCACATGTATGCACCTTTATGGATGAACAACAAGGTGTTCATTCTAGCAGAGTTATGTTGCAGTAATGTGGATGCCTCATGACATCAATTGAAGGTAATTGCAGCAGATAAACAGTGTTTACATGCCAATAAACAGACATAGGCACACTTATAAGTGGATGTGTTGTATACATAGAGCCTGCATGTGTTCTCTATATTTCTGCTTAATATAGAGAGCACTCATATTGCAGTGTTTTGCAGCAGGTTATTTCCCGTTACACATCAGCTGCATCATCTGATATGCAATATCTGTCCCGATAAAAGATACATGTCCTGTGTCTGCAATCACTGACTATTTTAAAAATGATTACATAGTATAACTCAGGGCAAGGAGTGGAAGATTAAAACTAAACCAGACAGGGTTGGAAAAACAGCAGCCAACAGGGTGAATTCAATACAGATAAATAGGATTTAATCACATCTCTATTCTTGAGAGAGTAGAGTGGGTGCACTGCTAGAAGAGTTAGCAGATGATTAGTGTTGGGTAGAAAGGGTTATTATGTGAGGTAAAAACAAAGCACAACAAAATAAGATAAGACATGAAAACTGTGTATGAAGTGGATTTGGGAAATGGATGATAAAGTGGTTGAATACTACAAATATTTAATGAAGAATGCTATGAAAATAGTGAGCATGGTCAAAAACAGTTAGGGATTTTTCGTGCTTTTCTAGGGCTGTGTAGACTTTTAAAACAGGAATTTCTCGGAGTTGCTGTCAATAACTGTTTCCCCATAAGGTCCCACAAGGCTCAGTTTCATTCAAATAGTTTTTGAAAAACCTTGTCCATGAGATAGAGCAGTGTTTCAACCACATAGTATGACTTGGATCAATTCAACTCAATTTAGGTCTTCTTTGCTTTTCCCTGTTTTTCACAGCAGACTTACACTGTGGGCGAGTAAAGCTTGAAAACAGGAGAATGTCTGAGTTATTTCATTTGGTACCAAACAGATAAATGTATGCACCTAGTTGTATTAAGGCTTTGTGTACGCCGTAGTTTGCTAGCTGCCAATTTTTTAAATATGCAAAGAGTAACTTTTTTTTAAATTTTTTTTTTAAATGCAGTTATCTACGGTAGTTTAATATATTAAAAAAAACTGGGACTGAAAACAGCCCTGGGCTCTGACCCAGCCCGCCAACCAACACGGGGTCTAGCGCTATTTGTTTAAGTACCTATGACGGGTGCCTGCGTGCACTCATACGGTTGTTGCTGGTTATGCAGTGTGATTTAACGATGTATACATTGCACATTTCATCACTTCTTGAAACTCTTTCAGCATTTAAGGGCAAAAAGAAATCTGCAGCCTCTGAGATGTGCCTCGCCACAGAGGGCAGTGTCTTATACGCACAGCTGGCCATATCCTCATTAGATCTGTGCATGGGCTTTGGTACATTGAAAACTAAAATGAAAATGTACACCCCCTTGCACTAGTCATGGAACTGCAAGTGTCTGCAGCAGCAGTGTACAATGTCCTAATCCTAACTCATAATACTTTTGAATATATCATTACTTGGCGAATAAGTACCAAATGTTTGCATTAGCGCTGTGTGCTCTGAGTGTGAAACTCAAAGGATGATGTTAAATTAATGGAAAAATAAATGTATTAATACGTGCCAGCCGCCCTGGACTACTGGCAGTTCTTTGATCATCCAAAACACAGAGATGGCTAGTACGCACTGCCCTTGACGATGGGAGGTTGACAATCCTTTCTAACCACTCCGGTCTCTGCAGTATCTAAAAAAGATACCAGGCCCCTATTCACAACTGTTTCTGATTGAAAACTAAAACAGTCGCACCAAGCTGAGTAGAGTTGTGCCCTACCATGCAACAAAAAAAACATGGCTCAAGTATTTTCAGAGCTGTGATGAGATGACTCGCAGCCAAATGCCTTATTTAGTGTAAAGAATACAGAACTCTGGATGGACTCTGCAACTGACTACTGATAAGACTCAAAAAACCCATTTGACCACTTAAAAAAGAACCTGGAACTCCAAAGGTATTTCACAGCTGAAGGCCTCCCAAGGACTCGCAAGTCATTACTGGTAATGTTGCAAATAACTATCAGGGAAGAAGAAGACATGGCAGGTCAAGGGAAAGTATTTAAGTCGTAACCTTTAAAAGTCAACTGCAGGAAAGCTCTGGCTCTTTATAAATTCATTAATCAGAATTATCTGAAAATGGAAACCTTTATTTACACATCACGTGTATGTGTTATTGGAGTGTCTATGTGAATGTGCCTAAATGTGTATTGTGAAGTCTCAGTGAGACACTGCTGGAGTTATCTAGGTCAGAGTGGATGAATTTTTAATTGTAATGTATCGAGCTTCAGTAACAAAGGCACATAAAAAGCTGAAGAAAGCAGCTAATCTTATCAGATCAAAACCAGCGCAGCAGCACTTCTTTGGTTTTTCTTGTTACAAGTGGGATTTATACAAATAATTAAAAATCAACCTCAAGGCTACAAATGTACACTGTCAGTTACTAATCCAACAGGCACACAAATGCAGCTACACACAACTTTAACTTGCTGAAGCTTCTGTTACATGCTAGGCATAGGAAGGGAGTTAAGATTCATGTTCATAGTCTTAGACACTGGGTAAAAACATTTCCATAGGCTGTGTGAGATAATGCATTTTTAGCTTTTACCTCCCAAAACAGCAACTGTGAACACCCTGCCCCACGCCCTCCCTTTTCAATGAAGCATCAGACAAATTGTTTGTAGCTGTAGGGGATGCACCACTTGAGCTTCAGATTAAAAAATGATTGAAAGTTGCAAGCCCCTGGTAGATGCAGATGCTATCATAAAGCTGCAGTGGAACCCAGAGCAACAGAAAGTGATCTTCACTTCAATGCTAACGGCAGAATGCTAACATGTTATGCAGATTTGTTTTTCATGCGTTCCACTACGAATTTCCAGCAACAACCTTTTAAGGCAGCAAAACTACTTATACATTACATTACGTGACATTGCATTTAGCTGACGCTTTTATCCAAAGCGACTTACAATAAGTGCATTCGACCAAGAAGATACAAACAGAATCATATAAGTACATCAGGTTTCATAGAGCCAAACCATTTTAAGTGCATCTGAACTGGCTTTAGATAAGCCAGTCCTTTGTTACTATATAAGTGCTTTGTTAGTATATGAGTGCTTATTTAGTATATGAGTGCTTAGTTAGTATATAATATTAGTTAGTATATAAGGGTTTTCCTTTTTCTTTTTTTCTTTTTTAATTGCTCGAAGTGGAGTCGAAAGAGATAAGTTTTCAGTCTGCGCCGGAAGATGTGTAGGCTTTCTGCTGTCCTGATGTCAATGGGGAGCTCATTCCACCATTTTGGAGCCAGGGTAGCAAACCGACGTGTTTTTGCTGATGGGAACTTGGGTCCCCCTGGCAGTGCGGGTGCAGCGAGCTGTTTGGCTGATGCAGAGCGTAGTGCATGTGATGGGGTGTACAGTTTAACCATGTCCTGGATGTAGGAAGGGCCAGATCCATTTGCAGCATGGTACGCAAGTGCCATTGTCTTGAAGTGGATTCTAGCAGTTACCGGAAGCCAGTGAAGGGAGCGGAGGAGCAGTGTGGTGTGGGAGAATTTAGGAAGGTTGAAGACCAGACGAGCAGCTGCATTCTGGATGAGCTGCAGAGGTCGGATGGCACATGCAGGTAGACCAGCCAGGAGGGAGTTGCAGTAGTCTAGGCGTGAGATGACGAGAGCCTGGACCAGAACCTGCGTCGCTTTCTGGGTCAGCTGGGGACGTATCCTCCTGATGTTGTAAAGAGTGTATCTGCAGCAGCGGGTTGTAGCAGCGATGTTTGCAGTGAAGGACAGTTTGTTATCTAGGGTCACACCCAGATTCCTTGCAGTCTGAGTCGGGGAAACAACAGAGGTGCCGATGTTGATTGTTAGGTCAAGAGTGGGACAATCTTTTTCCGGAAGGAAAAGCAGTTCAGTCTTGTCAAGGTTGAGCTTGAGGTGATGAGCAGACATCCACTGAGAGATGTCTGCTAGACAAGCAGAGATGCGTGCGACGACCTGGGTTTCAGAACGGGGAAAAGACCGAATGAATTGAGTGTCGTCAGCGTAGCAATGATATGAAAAACCATGCGAGCTAATGACAGATCAGAGCCAGTTTGTGCATGTGTTGGATGGTACGCAAATAACGTAACAAAAGTTCAAATAAGGGAGATTTTACTGACACAAACAGCATTCCCTCTAGTGCAACTTCAGAGTTTTGGATCCACCCATTTGGGTCCTATAAATTGGAAGCAAACCAACCAAACCAACCAGGGAAAATATAAGATAATAGAAAATAAGATGTACTTTATTAATCCCAATTTAGGAATTATTTTCTACTAGAATTTTTTTTAGTGGCAACTCAATGACAATTTATTATGAGATAACTGCCCTTAACACAAGCACATACAACAGTAACTGGGGAAATGTCCAATTCCTAGTCCACAAGAATTTTCCAACTATAAAAAAAGTCTTTCTATTGCGACTTAATAGTCAAAAGTAATAAGCCTAATGTCAATCAAAAAGTCAATACATTAAAAACAATGCATGGCAAAAAGAAGAAAGAACATCAAGTAAGGAATCAAACTTCCCGGTTCTGTCTCCAAACAGACAAATCTCTTCCAATCAATTTCCTCTTACTTTGTTTCCCAGGCCAAGCCCCCTTACACCTGTGGAGAACAGCACACCTGATTAGTGGGAGGAGCCACATTTAGCAGGACAGAGAGTGACACTGCATCAGGGAATATAAACCAAATATCTTCAGGTCAAAGATCTACCCCATCTCCATCTGTGGACTTTATACTACGTCTTCTAGAAGCATCTATTAATGCTTTGATAATAGATTGAATCTGAAATCCTATATTGATGTCATTATTTAGCATGTCTACAGGATATTCCATAATTAACTCCGTTCATCTCATGTTATGAAAAATATTTCTCCCTCAGTCAAATCATACTGGCCCCTGTCTGAATCTGCAGCCTGTTATTGTCTCATTATACCACATTGTGAATGGAATTATAGTAAATATTTACGGCCCGTCCACACGGTGGCGTGCGTTGAGGCTTCAACGCTTCTGCCCATTCACTTTGCATGGGGTGACGTCACGCTTTGCCTAACTGCATTCTGGTTCTGTCGCTTCGCTTTGCTCGCGTTGCTCGCTTCAAAAGTTGAGCAATGTTCAACTTTTGAAGCTTCGACGGAAGCGTCAGCCAATCAAATCATATGCCAGTACAAGCTCTAGCCAATGAAACCGTGTGCTTGTGTGTCCGGGGCGGGAGATTCATGTGATTGGTTGTTGGTCGAGTTTCAAATACGCCCACCGGCAAGCTTCAACGCACGCCGCCGTGTGAACGATGCAATACTGTAAGTTGTCATAAACACTGTTATGCCAATCAGACAGAGTTGATCAAATACAGCGGTTTATCAAACCATTGGACAGAGGATGTCACTGTACCACCTGTCATCATTAATGGACGTCGCTTTAAAATGACCACTCCGAGGAGAGGATTTCCAATGTTTCCAAATGCCTGTTGCTTCACCTATCTCTCCTCGGTTCCCTCTCCTCGACTCGCATCTCCTGTGGGCAAGACTAAGACGCCAGGAACCGAGGAGGCGCAAACTGGGAAATGAGAAAGGGCTTGTGTTTTCGATTAAATTGAAATGGGAAGATGTGCATTTATTGTCCTCGGATTCTTTGAACACAGTCTGTGAACCGCTACTGGTAGCTCGCGATTGAAGTGTTGGAGAGTGGAGACCCCTGAGTTAAAGACAATATAGAAAAACTAAATAAAACCTAAAAAAAAAAGCAAATGTCAGCCAATAAAGACAAAAAAGGCAATGATTAAGTCGGCTGAATCTTAATTGTTTCATACAGAACCTCACACTGTATATGTTTGTATTTACATCGGTCTGCTCGTCACAAACACAATGGCTTCATACTAATGAAATATCAGCATGAATTGACCTCCATGTCCCTCTTCCTCTGCAGTCCTTGCTGCTGATCCGTACGGAGATGGTGGTGACCCAGAAGAAGCTGGGCGACTTCTGCGAGGCTCTGAAGCAGTACCTGAAGAACGTCTCCACTCAGAGAGACTGCTTTCAGTAAGTCTCAACACATTTCACAAGTGCAGAGTGCAGCACCATAACCATTATCACTGTAAATATTTAATGTGGTCCATTTTCAGTGTCAGGACCTTACTGTTTTTCACTTTATTTCATGCTACCTCAAATATTCCCCTCACTGGTCATGCATTGAGTCAGTATTATTTGGTTACACACACACACACATACCTTTCAGTGAACCTTTGAGTTGACTTTTCTTCATTATCCTTTCAAAGTTAAAAACATCTGTAATTCCCCATGCTGTCTTCCCAATCCGTTTGATATTGCACCGGTATTATAGCCTGATATACATACTGTGCTTTTTACAAAACTCCTGTGCCTCCTACTCTGAGCCTCAGGATGCTGTGCAACAGTCTAATATCCAAAGAGATTTCTCTAAATCCCAGACTCAATATGCGACATGCATAGTCAGAGTCATAGTCTGCATATGCCCTTAGCATTACCTCAAGGTTCTGGCTCTACTGCATTTCTTTTATTGCGTTGTGGGGTCTGTACTTTGGGATATAGCATTTGCAAGAGGGTCAGAAACAGAGGTATAAGGCACATAATGCAGTGCATCCAGATGATCTGATAATTTTAAGACATTAAAGAGAAACAAATCTTTTTCATATCTCATTGCTATATGACATTGATTCATAGTTGATGTAATTTGGGTTTCTCTAACAAGGTTGAACAAAACATAATTTTCAAAGTCAATCCCAATCCTTGCCATTAGTTTTAAATTAAGTCTTGTAGAAAACCCAAAATAAATGATTCATGCAGTGATCACTCTGGGGCTGCACGAAAGAAATAACTTATTGCGAATTGTACTCCAATTTTGATCTGGGAATGATCAATTCTTCAATACTATTCTCATATTAGTTAAATGTATATTTAAATTATCATGGTTTGATTTCAAGAGTCCCTAGTATGCTTTTTGGCTATTGCCTTTCCTATTGTATGTTTTATAGGAATGTGTGCATGTAGGTCTTCCCCCCCCCTGGCCTGAAATGCTAACCAATCAGAGCAGACTCGGGCTCTGGTTTCAGACAGAGGGTGAGAAAAGGTGCTGCAGCACAGGCAGTGTGAGAAAAATAAAGAGCTTTTTGAACATTAAAGCATGGAGACATGTCACAGTGGAGACACTAAATATGAACCTGAAAATCTGCAGAATAGGGTCTCTTTAAATCTTTAGAAAACCATGTGTAGGTTGTGACAGTACCACAATAGTTATAATAATAATGCTATATCCAAAAAGTTTCAATAATTTACAATTGTTCAGCCTTAGTTCAGTCCCTTCAATCAAAGTCAAGACTGGTGCAGCCCATTAGAATTTGGAATAAAAAGTCAAATGACACACCTATAGCACGGTCAGTCTCCTGACTGCTTCCTGTCATATCTGGGACAATAAGCAATCTGCAATAAGGTCAGTTATAAAAGTGAAAAAATAACTTCAGGCTCAGACATGATATCTGGGCTATTGTGTCTGGTAAGTCAAAGCGAAAGTGTGTGGAAATCATCCTGGAGAGCTTTAATACTCCATCAGCACCATGAAGTCTGGTAGCAGACAGCAACACAGTAGATGTTTCTTTGCAACAAATCCTCAACTAAAACTTGCTGAAAATACATTTATTTTCAAACTAGACGAACAACATCTACACAGGAATGCTTACAAAACAACACAACCGTCCAAGACTTCATTCCAATCCATTTGTGTTCAATCACAACTCCAATTTACCATGACAATGCTTGGGAAGTTTTCCAAGGAAGAGAAAAGCTTTATCCACATAAACTCAAGGCTGATTGTGCTGCCAAAGGTGTTTCTTCTTATAACGTTGACTGATGTGGGATGAAAACATGCAATGGCTTTCAGATGGCTGAAAGCTATATCGAGGCAGCACCACTTTTAACGAGTTAACGTTTAACTTTAGTGAATGTACAATGTCAGTCGTTCCACACACTTATCATCATAATGTGTCTAATGCTGAGGTTTACAATCAATTTTCAGCAATATTATACTTTGTGTCAGTTAGCATGCTGACACCCAATGAACCTGGTTAACCATGCCAAATATCAGATAGAATTTAGAATTTAAGAATGTTAACGTTAAGAGAGGAAAGTGTTCAATTATGTAGGCCTACTTCAGAACAAATAGATTCCGGTACTTTACTTGGGCATTTTATTTTCTTGCCACTTTATAGCCTACTTCCACTCAAGATTTACTGTTATTCCATTTTTTGGAATGGAATGAAGCTATCTCTATGCAATATAACATTCATAGGGTATATTATTATGAACTGAGTAATTTTACCTTTGAAGAAACTACATACTTTGACTTATATAATGCAGGACTATACCTGACAAGAGTACTTTGACAGTGTGGTGTTAGCTAGTGTTAGCTAGGTGTTAGCTGCTAGCGTCACTGTAGAATCTTGGTCTTGTTTTCTTACTTTTCTTGTTTAATTTTGGTGAACACAGTTGAAACATGGGAAATTACTTTTGATAGGTTGAACTCATGTAATAATTGATTATAAATTGATTGCTAATTTGCTAAAATACGAATGAAAACCAAGTTTGCTCAGTAGCCTATGTGGAGAGTTTGAGCGAACAGCTGAATTTGGATACTATATGTCATCATCATTATCTGCGTAATCCATCCTTTATCAACACTTTTTTTACTGTTCTGCAAACTTTCAAGTATTTTCAAGGTCTGGTTCCTTACTGATAAAAGGTTATGCTTCGTCACACATACTTCACCCTTGGCTCTAGGGGGAACAGAGAGCATTTAATGATTCGGCTGAGGTTGAAAAATAGCACACTCGGGTGGAGGGGGCCTTCAGAATAAACACTGCCGTTAATCTGGTGTGCTGTTTGTTTTTACCATTCGCTTTTTCACTCGCTTGCTTGTACATGTGTTACTCTTACCTTTATCAGTTAATGTGGTGGCAGCACAATGCTTAAAGGTAGCTGAAGTGAATAATTCATGAGGAAGAGGAAGCCTGCTCATTAACCTTGAATAGACGTTCCCTCCTGTGTGCTGTTTCCTTCTTTCTCTCTTGTGTTTCAGAGCATATCTTTTCTTTCTCTCTTCTCATTTGCTCATTTAATCTTTCACATACTAAGTGTAATATATGCAGCTTATGTTGTCTCTGCCTCCCCTTGCTCATTATCTTTACGGGTGAGTGTGTGATTACATTCAGGAACACCTCAATCTACTATCATGTCCCCCATGCAGAGCTCAACTCAAGTCATTTCTTTTAAAGGCAGCTGAGGTACCAGAGAGCAGCAGTCTGACCCCCCAGTGCCCTCCTCAGGTTCAGGGAAGAACTGCCTATGCTCTCCTCAGACCAAAAGATCCAATCCAGTCGTTAGATGCAAACAAATACACAGAAAGGCAAAGAAGCAGTATCATACAGTCAGTAATGTCCCTCCCTACAGCTATTTAAAAAACAAATTGAACTGTTTTTCCACCTGGTCCTAGGTCTGCCCCCATGTAAACTATGCTCTCAGTTCAAAAAAGAATAATTATACTATAGAGATCTATTTAACTGGAGATTTATGGCTTAAAGTACAAAAAAACTAATTTCTAGAAAACCGCCTTTAAAGTTATATAATGTGAAATTCTGTACACTTTGCAAGACACTACAGGTGAATAGGGTAAAAAGGGTTTACTGTGCTTTTCTTTTGTGAATTAAAGATATATCTACACACGTAGATAGACACATTTAGCAAATAAAAAAACTAAATGTGCATTTTCTACGTTAAAAGATGGAAAAAAGGCCAAAATATAAAAATTGATGAGTTCATGAAAAACACCCTTTGCCTGGCCTTAACCACTTGGCCTGTAGGAGTCAAGGCTGGAGATCTGCACAAATCAGTGTTGTAGTCAAGTCACCAATTCAAGAGTCCAAGTCACTCTCGAGTCCCCACTTTTCGAGTCCAAGTCACCTAGGGAGAGTCGGAGTCAAGTCCGAGTCACCCAAGGAGAGTCCGAGTCATCATTACCTGTGTTCGAGTCCGAGTCACAAGTCTTCATGTATTAATCTTCGTGGATATATGTGTTTAAATGTATAGCTGCTCCTCTACATTGCTTTTATCCTGTCATGTTATACTAATCTGTCTATTGAACTGCTGTGAAGCGAGTTTGGCTACAACTCTTGTATAAAAGGTGCTATACAAATATAAAGCTCATTAATATTACTATTATTACTATTATTATTAACTATATTTAAAATGAGTTACCTTTTAGAGAAGTGATTATATTTGTACGCCAATATTTTCCTATGGTAAAGTTTTCGTTTTGCACTTTTATTTTGATAGTAATAAGATCGGGACTCTTATTTTGAAGGAACTTTTACCGGAAGTCAATGGACAACAGAGCAGTGTAAACACACATGTATAATGACAGATAGATGACAATACATTAACATATACTAAATAGTTACATTGGGTTTTTAGCACCTGGCTGATAAGGGCACAAGCTCTTACGTTGGTAATGATTGTATACAAGCAAGGGTATGCAATAAACAGATACCATCAGTTGGAGAGTCTGACCATCATTCAGCCGGGGATGCCACAATTACTATAGTGAATGTTTACATTATATCAATAGAGATTAAGCCCCAGAAAGCACATGGCTACTTACCATGCAAAATNTTTGATAGTAATAAGATCGGGACTCTTATTTTGAAGGAACTTTTACCGGAAGTCAATGGACAACAGAGCAGTGTAAACACACATGTATAGAGAGGCGAAGTCCCGCCCATCTACTTCCGACCCATGGGACCTTATTTCGGAAAAAATGTGTGTCCTGGATCCTCTATCCTGAGGTCTGGATTTGAGTCCTGAGTCCTGGACTTCGAGTCGTGGTTGAACCTGTCACTGTGGTCCTGCCTGACTCTCATCATACTACTTCCCTGATGGCTCCCATCGGATTGTTGACATCCTCGTGGATTCATCTTCTTATTATAGATACATGCATTTCCAAACATTTGGACTACCTATGTTGTAAATGTATTATCTCTTCGATTTACACACGGCATCTATTGCACGTCTGTCCGTCCTGGGAGAGGGATCCCTCCTCTGTTGCTCTCCCTGAGGTTTCTCCCATGTTCCCCTTTAAACTGTGGGTTTCTCTCTGGAAGTTTTTACTTTAACTGATGTTTTGCTTATGTTGTTATAGCATTGCTGCTGTTCATCTTGTAAACTGTTTAATGAAATACTGTAAGGGAAACAAGTGCTGGACTTGAATGGCTCAGGACATCTAAACATGTTATTTGAACAAAGACCATTAAATTGGCATTTGCACGCACGCACACACACACACACACACACACACACACACACACACACACACACACACACACACACACACACACACACACACACACACA
>NW_011343437.1:0-19615 GCF_000735185.1 Notothenia coriiceps | reverse complement strand
GCCTTTTCCATCACCCATTAAAAATTCGTATCGGGCGGTTTACGTCGTCTCGAGCTTGTTTTCGTTTAACGTTCACCAGTTTTCTTTCTCAGTGAGTGTGTCCTGTACTGGTGGTCTACCTTTGTCATGTGACCTCTACGTACAGATCTGTATAAGACTCTAGTTGTGAACTCTCTACACGACCGGTATGTTTGTTGGTTGCAAATGGTTCGGTTGTTGTCGACTCGCCGAATTTGACGTAATCAAAGCTCTGTTCACGCACCTCGGGACGTCATTAAATAATGAATCCACACACTACACACACACACCACGCACGCACGGCACACACTATACACACACACTCTCTCTTAATTACACAACTCTCTCTATTACACACGTACACACACTCTCTGTCTCTTACACACACAACACACACTCACACTACACTCACACCCAGGCTCACACACCACCCACCCAAGGCAACGGACACCACACACACAGACAACCACACACACCACACCACACCCACACTTGACCTGTCTCTTACAGCAGACACACACTCTCCTTACACACACACACCACACCTGTGTGTGTGTGTGTGTCGTTGTGTGTTGTGGTGGTGTTGTCAATGCGTCGTTAAACAGACTGTCCTGGAGAGACACTGTGATGGATCGTTGTCGCAAGGCATATGCTGGAACAGGAGCTGCCTGGACGCTGCAATCATGTTGCGTATACTGACTTTTGGTACAATGTCCCACTGTCTGGCTACCTGCATAAAGTGCACGGCGCAGCTGTCTGCGATATGCCGCTCCTCTGTTTTCATAACAGTCAGGGCATGAGACAGAAGTTCCCACTGTGGGTCAAAATAATGCGCTGTGACCCCGAGATAACCGTAATTACTCAGTGAAGTCCCATAGTCTCCGGTGAGCGCAACTGTGGAAGTCTTCCTTAATTCCTCCTCTACTTTCGCTTTTTGGACTTCATACAAGTTGTGTATTTTCGACACAGTGGTGGCTCTGGAAGGCAATTCATACGTGCAGTCGTTGGATGCAACCCAAATTATATCACGCAGTTCCTCGTCCTCCACAATGTTTATTGGCCTGCAAGCTGTAGCCACCCATTTAGCGATCGCTGTAGAGAGCTTGCTGCGCGTTGACGTGTCCAGGCGTCTCCCGGAAAAGTGTTGTCTGCCGCAAGCATGCGGCAGGAGCGGGGCTGTCAGCATCAAATGTGTGCTTGGCTTGCAGATGATATTTTAAACTAGATGTACTCCTATGGTAACTCAATTCACATTGACAGTAAATGCGAATTACTTTGGTCTGGTCGACAGAACCCTCTGGTAGGGCTTTGAAGCTGAACTTGCCGTTTAAAATACCTTTTCTTGAGTCCATAATATGAATCTCTCTGCTCGTAGAACCTCCCTAACAACATCAATAACAACGTTAATGCTTTGCGCTCTGAAACTACGTGGCAGCTGAGGACAAAAAATACACAAAAATCGCGTTAAAATAATTAGTGGCGTTCATTTTTTGTTTCGTTAACTCGTTATTAACGTTTTTCCACATAACGAGCATTTTGCGCTGCTCTTTTCCAATGTGGAAGCAGAATGTGTGAAAGCATACAGCAGGATGCGGGGTGTGTCTCTGGACATCTTTAGACTGTGACAGCGGGCCCAGTACGTGAACTCGCCTCGCAGGTGCACACGCCAGGACAGAGTATATCTGACTCGAGACAAAACTTGCTCGAGTCCGAGTCCAAGTCGGAGCGTCAATGTACAAGTCGAGTCCGAGTCATCGTGGGCTAAAAATTCCCGAGTCCGAGTCATCGTGCGCGAGAATTCACGAGTCTGAGTCAAGTCCGCTTCAATCAGTGCGCGAGTCCGAGTCGAGTCACGAGTCCCGAAAATCGGCACTCGAGTCCGAGTCCAGGACTCGAGTAATCCATCTCTGGCACAAATATTAACATACAGTACATTCAACTTTTCAGTGTAAGCAATGTTTCTTTTTAAGTAGAATTTTCATTCTAAAAAATGTTTTTAATTCCTATCTTGAATATTATTTTGTTTAGACATTTGCTGGAGATGTTATGTATGTATCTAATGTCCGGCTTTTTTCTGTATGAACTTTGTGGAATAGCCAATCTGCTTTTAAAGGAAAACACTCCAGCCTTTTAAACTTGATGTCGAACAAATTCACAACAATGCAAAAGAGTTATTTGTATGTGATCTTCAGAGAGGTCTGCGCTTGCACTATGACAATTGTCTGGAAAATTGGAATGGAAATTGATTTCTGAAAGAGGTACCCGTAGCTGGCATTAATGAGAGTAATTTTATGCTGAAACAAGATCCAAAATTGCAGCACTCCGCCTGATCTACATAACACAACCTCAGCTTCTGCACTCTCTCATTTAGCAAACAGGCTAGTGCAAATACTGGACCTTGCACGGATGAAAATGGGATGGCACTGCATTGGTGCAGGTCTCTACATTTGATGCGGTTGGGCCTTGTCAAACACTCTTTTACAACCATCTTCTTACAATAGATTCACAGAGTGTAAGTAGATAACGGTAAACTGGTATTAAATGTATAGACTTTTGGAAAGACTTCATACAATATTAAATATTCTGATATTCAATGCTTAGACATGGAACAGGATTGGGATTACCAATCAAAGGGTCAGTGGTTTGATCCCCACCCCCTGCAGTCAATATTTCCAAGTGTCATTGGGCAAGATACTTAAGCCCAATTTATCCCGATGCATTTCTATGATATTGGAGTTGATGTAAGTTGCTTTGCATAAAAGCGTCACCTTAAAGACATAATGTAAAATTAGTAATGTCACTAGAACCCAGTCTTGGTTCCAGTGGTGACATAGGGGTGATACCATGGTGAGAATAAGCTATACGCGTATATTCAGAAGCACAGATGTTGGTTTAAAGCTATATTTTATGTTGAGAATGTATTCAATGATAAGGTAATGTGAGAAGGGGTCTTTTGTTGTCAAATGATGGACATTTCCAGAAAGATAAGACTTGATCAATATGTCCACCTCTCCTGACCTTAACCTCTTAAACTACGCAAGGGCAACAGCATCCTCCGCTGACATGAATCTGTTTCAGGCTCAGTTTAAATCTGAATGACATCATCTAAACGAGATAACGTGAGGAATCTATTGGTGCCAAGTAATGCTAGGAAGAAGGCTTAATATTGCTTCAAAGTTAGGCTACTTTTTTTTACACAAACTATGCTCATGAACTCCAACCTTTTTAACACTTTTAACTAAGTTTTTTTTTTTAACCCCCAACCTTGGTTGTTGATTGGCTAATGGTTACACAAGCCAAAACATCGTTATGACATCATCAAGTGGCCAAAATCTGATCAGCTCATTTTCAGACAGGTTTTTATAGAAATGGATCAGGACAAAAAGAGAGAGAATATTTAAAACATAAACCAATAAAACATATCACCTCACAACTTCCCCAGATCGTTACTTATGTCAAGTCAGTATTTCCCCCTGAAATGTTATGTTTAAATGCAGATCAGCTTTAAATCTATAGATGAATTCAGACATGGTAGTAAAACGAACACCATTTATATGTGTTTCTTGGAAGTTTTATTTCCATTAGAGTGAAAAAAAACATGGAAGCAAAATAGACCAAAATAACAAGTGGGGCCTACTGCTGTTTGCGCACAGTTTCCCTTTCCAAAAATATATTGATTGAATACAAAATATCAGGTCGGGAGATTAGACTGTGAAGTTCCGTAGCCCGCCCTCCCTCCACGTCTCCTGCACAGCGGTGCGGACATCGCAGGATATTTTTGCCTGTAATGTCCTTAAACAGTAACTTCCTAATTTTGATTGTTGGCTGCTCATTTAATAACTATTAATTTTACTAGTTTGTTGTCTGCTGAGTATTAAACAATTACGTGAGTGTGAGGGTATTCAAATAAATTGGTCAGTAAGTCAGAGATGTGCAACTATATTTAACGTTTTGTTTTTAAAAAAATGTTTATTAATGATTATGGGAAGTGCCCTTTTTCTCACTTGAGCACCCGCCCCCCAAAATGTCTGTGCACGTCCCTGCAGGGGACACATGTTTAAGTATAAAAGACGTGAAAAAGTGAATTTTGCATAATAGGGGACCTTTTAAATGAAATATTCCATAGAAAATTGAAAATGTTCCACTATTCTTCAACAAGTTGTTTCAAAATTGTTGCAACAATATAATTAGGCATACAAAAACATTGTAATTTAAATAGGTTCCTAACCAAAACAATTTCATCTCAATTTATTCTTCATGTTCCCAATGTTCCAGGTGATGTAAACCACCTTTATTTGGCATATGCTGTTACCCTGCTACCCCCTAGAGATCTCCTGCCCCAAATAAAAAAGGCAACAAAAGGCCCATATTAGGGGGCGTGGAGTGGAACGCTGTGTGACAATATCAAGTAAACATGGAAAAGGCCCCCCTGTGGCTTATTTCCAACACATTAATGTTCTTCTTGAGGCAAAATAAACCTTAGTCATTACAGCAAAATGGGCCCTTTAAAGTGCCTTATATAAAAATGGCCATTAACGTCCAACTCCCCCCATTCACACTGACCGGGTCACACATTGTTCTGTTGTAAAATTGCAACTTTCATTTTAAAGATGGGATGCAATCTTCCTCCCATCAATGCTGTGCTGGAAGAGGAAACACTTCACCATCTATTTGTTTTTCATTTCAATCAAATGTCCTCCCCTTTGTCATTTTCTCTCCATCTTTTTTCTCTATTACTCCTTGTTCCCCCTTTTCTTCTTCATACCTGCATCTCTTCTTCCCTCCTCTTCCTCCCTCCGTGATCCACTCAACATTCTGTCATAACTCTTTTTCTCACCGATCACTTTCCATGCCACATTTTCACCTCAATGATCCACTCAATTCTTCTCTGCCTCCCCCCTCAGTGTGACTGCGGTGCGTCTGCCGGACGGTTTATCCTTCGTCGTCTACGAGTTCTGGGATGGAGAGGAGGAGTGGAAGCGGTGAGTTTTCAATTACCTTTGGCTTTATGTACTTGAATACATTTTATTTCCATTTTAAGTTTGATTTGATTTATATATATATATATATATAAGGCTTGAAAGTAAAAGCGTCAATGCAGCAGTGACGCTACTTGTTATGAGCCAAATCAACAGGCGCAATAAAACATCTTTAAGTGCAGTTGAAGGCTCATTGCTGCCAAGTGAGTCATTACTGAACGAGGACATTCATTTTCTTTGTGAAAAAGTCTGCGAGTCAGCACTCCTCTGGAAGTTTGTCGGAGTGCAGGATGCCATTGTTTTCATTGATTACCAAATGAAGAGAGCGCTCACTTTTCTTCCATTACTGTCATCTGCCCCGTCGGAAAAATTCCTCCAACCACATTTAATTAGCTTTCTTCAGACGTTCACTCACTCCGGAGTTGCTGAAGCACTTGAGTTGCGTCAGGTCTTCATGATTTAGTGATGGTGCTGGGCATAAGGAGAGGCTGCTGATGTAGCTGCCTGCTGGTCTGAGTTTCTGCTCCACTGCTCACAGCCTCCCAACACCATTCACATTTCAGCTCTTACAGTAAAGGCTAAGGGCCGTGCTGAGCGGTTTGAGGCCATGTGTGCCCGCATGCTTTTTATAAGTGGTGTGTGCGTGCGCGTGCGTGCGTGTTCTCTCTAACCCTCCCTTCTACTTCCAGGCACCTCCAGTCGGCCCCCAACAAAGCCTTCCAGCATGTGAAGGTGGACACACTGTGCCAGCCGGAGACCGTGTCCTCTGTAGCCGTGCCAGGTCAGTGTGAAACACTACACAGTAAAACAGTAGACTGACGTTTATTTTGATCATCAGTCAAAGGAGCACTCCTATAGAATTGTGCAGGAATGAGTCCTTAAACCCAAAATGGGCATTTTGTAGCTGCTGGCACTCTCGTCTTGAAGTCAATGTTTCCTTAACCTTTATTTTAGATGCCTCAAATGAGTTCTGTTAATAAAAACTCAAGAGATTTTCATGTTTTGATCTAAAACAATTCATTTGAATCTACTTGGGAATTTTGAACCTTTTATGCTTTTAAAAAAAGCAGTTGCTAACGAGTAGTTAAATGAGACTGCGAAGCGTTACCACGTAACGTTAGCTGCATTTAGCTTAGCGGTTTAGTTCCTTTAGCCGATTTAAAAAAAATTTGCAACAAGTTTTATTTGTCATTGGGAATACATTACCTGTGGAAGAAATGTCTTTCGATTATTCTTTTTATTGATGATTAGTCTGTTAAAAATAAAAAAAATAGGTAAATAAGGCCGAGAAAATCAGCCCATCAAACTTCATATTTCTTTATTCAAAACTTAGATTTTTAACAACTTATCCACATTGCAGCACTGAATAGAAAACAATGACACAATTGAATAGAAAGTAAGTACTTTTCTACTACACAATTCCAGACCAGAACTGAAAGATAATAAGGTCTTCTCATAGTCCTAAAGAGTGATTTGTGTGTAGCCAATAGGCTGACTTTGTAATTGTAATCACTTGAAGCCAAGAGGCATTTTAAGCAATTAAAGCGACCTGGCACCATTTAAAACGCCAGACTCTGGCCTTCATCCATTCTCCGAGGCAGTGACCTGAGGTGATGCCTGGAACACTGCCATTAGTACTTTATTCTTGTCAAGCTCCCCTCCCCACTCCTTTCTTTCGCTGCCTCGCCACATTTTTCTTCATCTCCATTCGATATTATCTTTCCTTCCCTCTGGACTTAATTTTATTTTCCGTCTCTCTCTTCCCTCTCTGTTTGCAGCCGCCTGGTGCAGTGTGAACAGGGACTGAGCATGAAGATATTCAACTACACGCCACCACTCCTGGACGCTCCCCACCTCCTCCTGAACTCCTCCTCCGACCCTCAAACCTTCTCCCCTCCCTGCGTTTTACCCACTCTAACACCCCCTAAACCCCCTCGTCTTTCAACCCTTACATTCCTCAACTCTTTTTGTAAGTACATGTTTACACAGTGCAAATGTATGGTGTCAACTGCAGTGAGAAATTGAACAAACAGTGCATTTAACAACGTGAGATGGCTAATGCATTTGCATCTCACCATAGTTATATTGGAGATATTGGATTATGTCATGTTTCAGGTAGCTTCGAGCCACTGTAAAGTGGAGTGTGTCATGTAGCAAGGACCCTGGCGTAGAGTTTTTAATGTAGCGCATTCTGGAATGTGGCTTTTTTTTTCCTGCTAGGGTCGACCACAGGTAGATGACCTTAGTTAGCCGTTATTTCATAGTAGCTGTTCATTCCACATTTGCTCCCATACAAAGTGTTCTGATAATTACATTTTCATTTTGTAACTGACCAAATGCTTTGGACATTATTCTCACATCAGCCATTCGAAACTCATCAACATCACGAGTAATAACTTGATAAAACTTGATTCAAACAAATTTGATTATAGATGCAATATCCATACATACCACATAATGTCAGTGTGTGAGTTCTCCAGAAGGACCTGGAGATAGCACCAATGTTAGATTATGAAGCCAAAAGCTATATTATTATTTTCATAGCATTGTTTTGTAAAAAGAAGAATTCTGGAAGGTAATGCCTGATTTATGTTTGATGCCTCTAACAGGCTCGCAAATGTAATCTGACACCACGCGGATGGGCGGATACAATTGTCCATTTATACAACTAAATAATACAAGGTAGACATTAAAATATGTTCCCGAACAAACAATAAAACCAAAAGCTAATCAGCATTGACCTGTGGACAAGTTGAACAAAGTAAATGTCCTAAAATGACCACTAAGCTCCTCTATAATAACGATAACTTTGCTCTATACCTCACTATAGGTTTAGAGTCTTCTGAACAATGTTGCCACCTGAGAACCAGGGTTACGGTTGCAACTTAAGACCTACTTACTTTCAGATCAACTTCATTTGTTGCGTGAGCTTGTTAAGCATCTTCACCCCGAGTATATTTATATAGAATGGCTGCAGTGGGAGTAATGTCTTTAACGGGAGGAACTTATCATCCTGTGTTAACAAAGCACATGGTTTTAATGAGCAACACAAACCAAATCTCTGCTAAGCCAGACATCAGTTATCAGTTCATCAGATGGTGACATAAGCCAGTTTGGTATCCTGAATTATGAAAAGATGTCGGTCTTCACAAATATTTGGATATGTAGATGGTTCTGATTGACAGACATGAGAGAAACATTTATAGAATTTGGCGAGTTATGTTTCTTCATGTACCTTTTATTTCACTTTGGGGTTGACCCTTTGAGCACTGACATTTAAGAGGTGGGATAAAAAAAGTGTTTTGCTGTCTAGGGATCATTTGTGACTTAGACAAGAATCTGCTGCTACCTTGAGACAGAAAAAACTAAGTAGAGAGACAAAGGCAGCACCTCACTGTTCTCCATACAGTTTGTTTCATTTCTGCCGTCTGTTGATGTATTCTTTGTCTAAATTTGCGATGGGTAACTTATATTAGCTGTGTAAGTAGAGATTGTACATGATGAAAATGTGGTTCTATGATTATTATATTTGTATTTATTGAAATCTATTAGTGCTATGGTGCAAATTGTATTCCTTAGTGAAAGTGGCAGTTGCCTTCGAAACGCTGCAGATTCTCGTACCATTTTGTTTGAATCTGAATACCTACCAACAAAAAACTTAAACCCATCTTAATGACATTGAATATGAAGCCTTAAACATTAACACATATTCCGGGAGCTCTTTAGGGTTTTCAAAATAATCTTTTTGGTGTGATGTAAACTCCCAGTAAGCAGGGAATGCCCTTTAGCATCAGATTACACAACCCCAGTTTTGTGTTGCATTGACATATTGTTACATATTCTCCATTGCATTATATTGAAACTTTCTCAGCTAAGTAAAAACATATCACTGGAAAAAAATGACCTTGACTTCTCTTAGCATACCGTAGCTTATAGATCAACCACCTCTGCATCTCGAACAACGGTCGTCACATGTAGTTCCACCATTAATCCCAACTATAAGAGAGAAGGGCTCAATACATATAAAGAGGACATGACAGACATTAGAATCCATATCTACTGGGTCTCTTAAACATAAAGAAAAAGACCCCCATCAGGAAGCTATCGTAAGGATACTATTTTAATGTAATATCGAAGGTCAACAATTCCTCCAAACGTCTGTACATCGCAATGCAAAAGATACACAAAACAAATCTGGTGAAGAAAACCTTTCGTTCAAATATAATTAGCTAAACAAACCAAATAATCGTTTCTAATTTGCGCTACATTTACTGTCTTCGGCCATTACCGTGTTCTTGACCCAACTGTTATTTTAGGCACAAATCTCATCCATTCCCCTTGACCAAGACCTGAGGTTCATTTCAGGTCAAAAATACCCGGGCTCCATCCCCCTGACCTGACCTCCCCCCAATACCACTACTGTAATACAATCAGACTCTCACTCAGAAGGCACAATGTAAGAATGAGTGAATATTGTGATTTAAAGATATATTATAGAGAATGATAAGAGTATTTCAAGATGTAGAGTATTACTTTATCTGGTTAAAGCTGTGTTGATGAATCACTCCTGTAATCTTTCAAAAAGGTCCCATCTTTCCATCCACCTCACTATTGATCTCTATTTTCACATGTGATTGACAGCCAGGCTGCTCTCTGCCTGGCTGTGGTCCAGTGAGTGTGATCCTCCTACACTGACAATGATGAACCATCTAGCACCGCGCTGGGCTGCATTGAGCGGGGCAGGACTGTGTGGAATGTGGAAGTGTTGAATATTATTACATATGCTGTAACAGAACATATGTATTACAGTAGGCTTTTTAGAACAGGCATGCAGAGGCGTTGCTGCTTTATTTGTGAAATGTCTGTACTAATCACAGTGTCTGTGTTAAAGGAACCCTGTGGAGGTTTAGCCACTAGTAGCGCTGTGGAGCAGTGTGTACTTACCCTACTGTCTCGCTGTTGATTTCACACTACTGTGCTGCAAACCCAGATTTAGACAATTAAGGTTTATAAAACTAGATTTAAAAGAAATGAAATGCGTTCATGGCGCTGGACCTCAAAGTAAAGCTGCTCTGTCAATTAGCATTAGACTAGCTGCAAGTTAGCCAAAGAGAAACTAGCATTGGTTTAAAATCCAGCTACGTAAAGAACCAGAAACAACCTGCAGCTAAATCATAATTATGAAAATGTTACTTTAAACATATTCCTTTTTGTACTTCTTCATTATCTAAATAAATGCCTAAATGAGATGCATAAATGTTGGACACTACATTTTTGACATTTATTTGGCTATTATTGTTTTTTTAAAAGACCAATGTAAAAATAACATCATCATATGTTCTCTTATTCTAAATCCTTCCCAGCAGCAGGAATCAATGTAACATCTTGCAATACATCCCATCTCAGGATATCAGTTTTCCGTGCCACCCTCTCTCCCTGCCCTCAGCAGCATGCAGCAGAAACGATATCTCTGCATCAGGATCACCCCGGCTCCCTGTGGAGCTCAGTTAACGACTTCTAAGGTCGAACACTTTTTAATCTGCACCAAGGACTACTTCTGTTTGGGCTCGTTTAAGGGGAAGTTAACGACAGCACTAAAATACTGATTGTCAAAGTTGCTTTGAATATTTTGAGGATAGACCTATTTTTGGTGACTTTAACATTTCACTCATTAATTGCTGCTTTTATAACACCATATTCTCACGCACCGAAAGATCAGAGTAATAAAAAGCCTAACTTCCTTTAAATCTCCTAAATTGTGTAAAACAGTAGATTCTACCCCAGTTCTTAATGAGTTAATGTCAGCTTCTTGGGAAACAGCCAATGGGCTTTAACGGACAGGAATCTGTTCAAGACTACGGATCTTTTTCTTAACCTTAAATCTGCAGCTAAGCTAATGACAGAGCAAGTTAGTTTACAAGAAAAGCTCCACAGGGTACCTTTAATCTTTCACTTCTGAAAAAAAACAAAAAATAATAACTCCTGTTCCAAATCTTGTTTGTGTCCAACAAGGAGCTGCCGTATTACGAATAGAAACATAAAGCCATATTGCATGGATTGATGTTTACATGTCAGTGACCTACTAATACTGATAGCCATAGTTTTACAGTACTCGAGTGCTCAGCTGAATGCAGCCCACATGCTCTTAGCGAGGGTTTCTTTTCCTGTACATTGCGCCCACGCGGCTGGGTTGTGTATGTGAGGTAGATAGTGAGTGAACTGTCAGAAATACCAATACTGTTTCCTATTGATACATTCCTGAATGTCCCTCAGACTGTGCAACCTGTTCTTTTCTATCCTTAATACTCTTCAGTGCAACCTGTGCTTCGCCATACAATCAAAGAGTTGTGTTATTGAAACAGGCCTTGATTTGAATGTTTCCTGGCAACAAGAGATGAAACGGAGGAAGCGTGTCACCAGGTTTACCTCATGAGCCAATCAGGAAACAGATCAGTGCTACGACTCTTTCTTTCTATGGCTGTGTTCTTTTCTATCCTTCAACTGAGTGCATGTCAACTGAATGTCCAGTAAGTTCTTTGCTGTAGTATTAGGCCATGCTACTCTTCAATGGGTTTTGTGCATTTCTTACCTTTTCCTTTTCTAGTATTCCTTTGAAGGAGACAGAGACTAAAACCTATTATATAAAATATATATGACTATAAAAATGGCATACAAGAATGAACATTCACTTTTATGGCAATGTTTAATGAAATATTAATTCTTAATGTATGTTTCAGTAAAAAATACAGCTTTCTCTTAAGTGTAGAGACTTAACGCAGGGATGCAAGTATTATATTTGGTCTTGTTGAAATTCTAGATGATGTAGAGTGATGCAATTCAATAAACTATAAAAATATAAAACTGTGTGGCTTTTATTTTGAATCCTGGCGATGACTTGTTTTGGTGTTTGTTTCATACGGAACAATTCTGGCAGATTGTAGTCTTATCATCAATAAAACAATCCTGAATACACAATTGTTCACTTAACGGTTTGATAAGATACATTTGAATTAAAGGGGCACTTTCAGTTTATTTTTCATAGTTACAGTGTGTTCCAAATCCACCCTAATTCTAATCACATCAAGTGGGTCCACATTTACGGTAGGTGTCAAAAGTGAAGTATACTTTAGAAAAGACAGCATGCACGATAGGGAATGGGATTAAGAGATCATCAACAGCAGGTCGGCCATCTTTGAAGGATACTAGCAAACGTGTTGGTTAACCATTAGCAAAGTAGTGTTAAGCGTTTCAATTCAACATTTCAAACATGGTCACTAGCCAATTGCATGACAAACTAACCAAACAAAAAAGCCCCGATTGGATCACATTTGATTTGTTTCAGACAAACGTAATGAGTGGGACGTAGCCAACATTAGCAGAAGACGCTAAAGGGCTTTGGTTTCAGCTATCTGCTGACCGTTTACTGCAAGTGTCAAAAAGAATTGCTGAACTGCAGTAACAAGACAGGCTACACAGGGAATGAACTATACCGAGTTATCGCAGCAAATATAAATCTATTGGTAGATTAAGTATGCATGACAAGCCACCGTTTGGTTAGCAGTTAACATAACATCTTACGTTTGTCCAAATTATTGTATGTACCCATTTGTTTGTAAATTAGACGTGTAAAATGTAGAAAATGCTGACCGGACAGTGATTGGTGGCAAGTTGTCAAGAACCTTTGACCATTGTTCTCTGTTTGGCAGCAATCCTGTTTCTGCCTTGACACGTGAATTTCCCTATGGAGATTATTAAAAAGGTCCATCTTATCTTAGCCTGCTGTCAAACAAAACTAAAACTAAATCTATGGCGGAGCTAATACATTTAGTAAGAAAACAGCAACCTAATAATCATAATTTGCAGCCCATTTGTGAAGTTTATCTGGCAGAAAGACATCCAATGTTTTATTATTTCCATCCAGATTCTTTTTTGCTACAAGTATACTAAAACAGCCAAAAAAAAATACACATTCAATGAAGGTTTCATATAAAAATTATTGTATTTTATTATCTTTTCATTTTGCAATGTTTACTTAAAGTTGTCTACTTTATACTTCAGTTACAATTTCTTCAAATGCCAGAACTCTTTTCTTTTTTTTACATAAAAAAAACATATGACAAGACTTATTTACACAGTTGCATCCCAATTTACAGAAACATCAAAAATATTCTCGCTTAAGCACTGGTGGTTAAACAAAAGGAAATATTAAATATTCACAATCACATATTCCTGGTTTACTGCACATATGGTTATAGCTTTCCAGTTTTCATTTTGGAATAATGTTATAACCGTTTGATGTTACATTCCTGATAATTAAGTATTCGTCTCATATGGTGTTCAAGAAACCGACAAGTCTTTATAAAGCTCTTCATCTTATCCATAGACATATGTAATTGTTTTCTGAAAATAGGTAGGTTGAATGCAGATATTCAATAAAATATGCAAAAAATAACAATAAACTGCAGCAACACCTGGGGTTTTCAATCAGATCATCTCCGCATGGCGAGAAGCAGACGAGGCCTTTGTCGGGATGCAAGGAAGAACAACAAACCCAAAGGAAAACAACGTACCTCGACACTGAAGGGGAAAACGGGCGTGTTCTGGTTAAGTCCATTGTAAGGCCATGAGTAGCACGTTTTTGAGGGGCCTCTTGATAGTTCAGGGGCCATATCAGAGGTCCAGGGTGGCCGGTCCTCACTGAAGGACCCTCAGATCCTACCCAGGACCTGCATGACGGCGATGGTGGTGCTCTGTCCAAAGACGAAGGCTCCGCAGAGCAGGGTCACCCCTCCCCACCCTGTGAGGAACACTCTGGGGGGGGGGGATACAAGGAGACACATAAGAACTGAGGCTAATGCTACAAGCACCTCTCAGATCAATCAGTAAATAAGCATGCATCATCTCCTCTGTATATCTCAGGGTGTTCAAAGTCTGTGTGGTTCACTCATTCACAACTACCACTAGATTACATTGATACTGAACAAATATAAAGAAAAGTGTGGTTGGGAGGTCCTTAACATTATGCAACATTGAGCATATTCTTTTTCCCCCCCTGCATCCAAAAGAGTTCCTGACCATAAACATACTGCCAAATGTGTTTTTTGATATCTGGATTGGTAATATGGGCGTTGGAATGTGAGTTGTGACTCTGAGAAGGAACATGTGAGATCTTTGACTCAACTGGTGGTCTTAATTGCTACGATAAGCCAGGTGTAAAAGTTAAAAGAGCTTGCAAGAGAACCCCCTTATCAGCCCAGCCCCCCTCCCCCCATGTGCTCAATCAATCAATCAATCAATCAATCAATCAATGTTTATTTATATAGCCCAATATCACAAATGTTACATTTGTCTCAGTGAACTTCACAGTTTGTACAGAATATCAGTATGACAATACGACACCCTCTGTCCTTAGACCCTCACATCGTACAAGAAAAACTTCCAGAGAAAACCCACAGTTTAAAGGGAAAAATGGGAGAAACCTTAGGGAGAGCAACAGAGGAGGGATCCCTCTCCCAGGACGGACAGACGTGCAATAGATGCCGTGTGTAAATGTGCTCTCACCTTGTCACAGGTAAGCCCTATTTGTTGCATTGTTTATTACAATTTTACAAAAGAGAATACAAGAGTACCGAATGTCTATTGATGATCTAGTCGTTTGTGGAGCCTCACAGTAGTCGAAAATAACTTTCATTTTTATGGAGGGGAAATATGCTAGAGGTCATTGGGTCCTTACAGGGACTCAGAGCGGTGCTGGAATGAGTCGTAAACGTAAGAATGAGTTAAGCACTTCCTAAAAACTCCCTTGTTTCAAGATCAAAAACATGTTGAATAAGGTCTGTGGTTAACTCGTGTTTTATTTTATGACATAAAATATATCAGAAAAAATCCCGCTGGTGAATGTCTGAAGTTTTTCAGGTCATAAAAACAGCAGTTACTAACAAGTGACTAAATTAGACTGTACACTGAGCATTAGCCGCTTTAGCTTAATGGATGTGGATGGTGAGTCATGTGACCGTCATGTAGTCTGCTGATAGCGTTTAGCTTTTTACTTCTGATGATTGCATTTCAAAATAAAAGTTGTGCTTACATGTGGAGATTATTCTGCTGAGCAAAATGTGCAAGTATCATAAACGTGTGTTTGACATGTGAGTGTCAGTGTTTTGTTCTGAATGCATCATATTGTCATGCATCATGTTGAAGAACGTGCAGACTGAACTGACTAAAAGACATCAGCATCCTGAGAGCCACCAATACACTTTGTATCTATACACTGAACAAAAATATAAACGCAACACTTTTGTTTTTGCTCCCAATTTTCGTGAGATGAACTCAAAGATCTAAAACATTTTCTATATACACAAAATAACCATTTTTCTCAAATATTGTTCACAAATCTGAAAATCTGTGATAGTGAGCACTTCTCCTTTGCCGAGATAATCCATCCCACCTCACAGGTGTGGCATATCAAGAAGCTGATTAGACAGCATGATTATTGCACAGGTGTGCCTTAGGCTGGCCACAATAAAAGGCCACTCTGAAACGTGCATTTTTGCTTTATTGGGGGGGTCTGGGGGGGTCCGAAAACCAGTCAGTATCTGGTGTGAGGGTTAGGGTTAGGGTTAGGGTAATGTTGTGAATCGAGTGGCCTGTGTTCATCGTCCATAACATACGCCTGCCCATACCATAACCCCACCACCACCATGGGCCACTCGATTCACAACATTACCCTCCCCCCCAATAAAGCAAAACTGCACGTTTCAGAGTGGCCTTTTATTGTGGCCAGCCTAAGGCACACCTGTGCAATAATCATGCTGTCTAATCAGCATCTTGATATGCCACACCTGTGAGGGGGGATGGATTATCTCGGCAAAGGAGAAGTGCTCACTATCACAGATTTTTTCAGATTTGTGAACAATATTTGAGAGAAATGGTTATTTTGTGTATATAGAAAATGTTTTAGATCTTTGAGTTCATCTCATGAAAAATGGGAGCAAAAACAAAAGTGTTGCATTTATATTTTTGTTCAGTGTACATATTAGAGGTTGCTTCAACAGTGAACTTTCTGAAAATACCTAATTTATTTACCAACTTTTGTTCTTTGGATTATCACCCAGACGTTTATTTGCAGTACATTAACATTTAGATGAAGTTTGTTCTCACCTGGTTTTAAAGGACACCGGCTCAGACTGCATGGCGAACATCAGGCAGAGTCCTGTCCAAACACAGCACAGGGTTTACAGGCTGAACCACGTCAGAGAGAACATGAACCTGTAGCCAGAGTGTTACCTGGGAAGATGAAGATGAAGAAGGCGCTGACCCCCCCGATGACGCTGATCACTTTGCTGATGTCGGGGACGAAGGTGGCGATGAGCAGCGTGACGGCGATCCACAGCACCGTCAGCACGATGCGGCTGCGGCTCTCAAACTCTGCCGACACCACGCCGTCACGCCTCCTCCGCCGACTCAGCAGGGGGTCCAGGATCACTGATCTGAGGGGGGGCGGGAGGGGGTTTTATCAGTGAGGTTACAGAGGGTCTTAATGCAGCAATAACATTAGTGGCGTTCGAATAATCTTTTCTGTTTAGGAAGGAAACCAAAATCGGAACAAAAAATGTTATGCTCATTACTGTCAAATCATTTAAATCAATCACATTTCATGATCTTAAATGTATTTGCTGGTGTTTCGTTAGCCTTTTTTATTTAATCCAAATGTTTGAATGTAGGCGCAAAACAACAGTATGTGTACTAGGCCCAACAAGTTTAGCATATATTACATAACTTGAGCACAACCATTGACACCCAGGCAGAGCATTTAAGGAGGTCAGAGGTTTTATGTACTGCTGTATTTATTGCAATAAGTAAATGTGGGAACATTTATTTCAACTTAAATGTTATGCTCGGGCATTATTAGACATTTCTTCAAATAATTTAAGGCAAGGCATATGGCATACCTTTTGACATGTTGATATTTGCGTGGTGTTTTATGTTTGGTGTGATAAAAAAACATGGTATATTTACGATTGTGGAAAACTAAACGATAAACCTATTATTTAGAAATAAAATTCAGTTTTTGTAATTATATATTTTTCTTCGTAAACAACAGATGCATTATTTACATAAAAAAACAAAATAATCGATGTTGCACCTAACCATGGTCACATCCCAGACTGTAAAAAGGTGTAATAACCCTTTAACTACAGAAAATGTATTATATACGTTAACAATCTGGCATTCTAAGGGTTACAGTTCTGAATAATTACTGATTTAACTATACTCCTTTGTGCACCAGTCAATCTTAACAGTAAATACGGAGTTAAATCCCAGATCAAATGCAGCCTGTTTCATGTATTGTGTCTTGATATTGGTCCATGTTGATGTTGCAAATGGAGCTGCTGTTCAGGCTTGATCCGACCATTAAAGTATTATAGTAACTGATTGATGAATGTAACTTTAGAAATGTAGGTGCACGGGTAATTATTTGAAATGACTTTGAATTATTTCATTTAAAAAAGTGACTGATACAGTTCATAAGCTTCAACAGAAGCGACATGAGGCTGCGTTCCTCACCTGCCCAGCAGCAGGATGATGGGGTATATGGTGATGATGGAGAGTCCAAACAGAAGTCTGGCGATGATCATCAGAACGTCATCGCTGGAGTACGACATCAGAATGTCAGCTTTCACGTCCTTTCCAAATGTCAGGTACCCATAAACCCCTGCAACGGAAAGAACAATGCTACCATGCTGGAATTGATCCAGTATGTTGTTCAGACCCTTATGGGGCATTCTCACCAACGCGGTTCCAGGGTCGGTTCGGAGGCAGAGCCTGATAAGCACCGTTTTTTCCTGTTCACAGCGCACCGGAGCAGCCTCTAAGCTCTAAGCTCTAAGAATCCGGTTCGTTTTAAGCACCAAAAAATTGACGGCCTAGAAGCACGAACCGCATACGTCACGCTTACGTCGGAGGGGGGCGAGATTTACCTGAGCTAACAGTTAAAGGCAAGTACGGCAAATGAAAGTTGTAACAAGCAGCAGTGCTGAGCAAAGTGACTAGAACGCAACCACACTTATATATAAATTAAAAAAAACACACTTTATAAAGCCAGGCAACACTAACCAGGCTTCGTGTGATTCTGTTCATTTGTACCTTACTTTGACCATCCGTTCGCTGTCATTGATCATTGTGGAGGGGGTAGACGTTATGTTTGGTATTATAGCAGTAATCAGATGGAATCAATAGATGGGCTGCACAGGTTGTCGTGTCCGACTATCACAAGTAGAATCATAATGAAAAATACGCCGGTAAAACGGCTTATGCCACAATAGGATAGCAACAAGTAGTCAAGATAGTCAGTTTAGCTTCGGTTGCTATGCTAACATCACCCATTTTATACCAGAGACACTTTAATAACAGCGTTGTGATGCCAAACAGCGTCAATTCAGACTGACACACATTCACTTAAGGGGAATTGGGTATATGTATCAGCTGCTTGTGTGACAGTCAGACAGTGAATACTTTAGAGAGGCCGCTCAGCCGCTCTAAAGTATTAGCTAACGGAGCTAACGGGAGAATAAACTCCAGTGGACGAGCAGCACTGCAGCGGTCGGTAAATGCCGCTGAAACACATTAATAAACAATGAACCACGGCACTCTGGAGAAAAGTATAAACTTGGAGAAGTCGTTATTTTATTTAATCTGACTTCGTATGTTTTGCTCAAAATACCAAACAGGTCACCCATTCTACCCATGCCTCATATCCCTCCATTTCACTTCCTGTTTCAAAAGTGCTGATTTTGGGTATACAGCTTCTTTTCTTTTTTAAATAAGAAATTCATAAAAAAAGAGGGGCGGAGCTTATTCCTGCTCATGCGGGAGATTCTACCGGCAGATTCTGCCGTGATGAAACGCCATATCATGGATTATCAAGGATTACTTCTGAAACAGTATGGAGCTCAAATGCTTTCTCTCTTGCCGGTTATACCACAAGGTGAGTTCCTTTTTATTTCCAGCTTCTTCACACACGCTCTCTCCAGTTAGCTCTGAGTGTTAGCGATGCTAATGTAAACACCGACCATATTACGTCCAAAACAGTCGGCATTGTTTCTGATAGCAACATTTCTGATAGTGCCGTGGGTCCACATTTCAGATATTACGTCATATCGGACGCAAATCTGGATCAGCTCCGTTTCACCCCCGTTTTTAGAGATTTGGGTGCGGAGGAAAAGAGGGAAGGTTTTATTTTCTGACGCTGCGTGGGTTCCCTGACACACCGGGGACACATATCTATGTATAAAAGACATCAAAAAGTTCATTTTGCATGATGGGTCCCCTTTAAAGTTAATGCATCAATCTGGTTTTCTTTGAGAGCAAACATATAGGCTGGATTAATGAAGAACTGTGTGCTCCTGAAAACATTATATTAAAAAGGAGTCTCATGAAAAGAAACTGTCTTGGCTGTGAGGGTTCTTCAGCTGAAGAACCCTCACACAGCCAAAGACTGTAGTTTTTTTTCACACTTCATTCAGGCCTGGGGCCTCATTTATAAAGGGATATACGCTACGAAAAAGGCGTACGCCAGTTTCCACGCAATGTTTGCGATTTATAAAATACTGACTTCA
>NW_011343436.1:128687-142658 GCF_000735185.1 Notothenia coriiceps | reverse complement strand
AATACGTCTTTACTTATTTATCCTCCACAAACAAACTCATTCAGCAGCCTTCCACATGTTCACCAACATTTTATTCTCACAAATACACACACTCTATGTGCTTACACACACACACACACACACACACACACACACACACACACACACACACACACACACACACACACACACACACACACACCTCAGTGGCTGTTAACACCTGCTTATATACACATTAGTTTTGCATGGGTACCTGTGCAATGACTGTAATCCATCATGGGCTTTGCCATCCCGATATCACAGCGCAGCAACAACGCAGGCCGGCAGATTTTGGGCATGCTGCCAGGGGAAGAGGAGGAAAAAAAGACAATCCACAACCCCCCACCCCACCCCCTCCTGCTGGTTAACAAATGCTGCCGCCTCCCCGCTCTCTTACACACAATCAAACACACTCCGACAGATGCAGATCACATGCACACATGAGCTTGATTGTGGTTGCACGCATACCATCACACAAACACTTGTTTGCATTTGCATGCATTCACACGTAAATACATCCCGGAGATATATGCAAGCTGACAATCAAAGATGTGTTTTTTTTATTCACTGTTAGTTTGCCCTCTAACAATGGTGACTTTCTGCCATAAATTAGGCAAGATTTATTGGAACTATTAAGTATATAGCCATCTTTTTTAAGACAACCTTAGACGAAAAGCTCTTCAGACAGATTTAGGATGTACGCACTAATGGAGCAGATTGTAAATACTTTATTCCTTTCGTCTTATGTATTTACTATTCTGTTCTTGTTATATTCTACTGGGCTTTAAAATATAACTACAAGGGCAGAGATGTCCACCAATGCCAAATCTCGCTGTCCCGTACACCTCCTCTGATTCAAATAGTAATTTATGTTCTTCCTTGGCCACTGATACACACTTCCACCACAAGTCATAGAAAAGCATACCAGATATGTTTTCCTATATCAGCTGACAAACTCATAACGAAACCAAGAAACATAACCTCATTGTCAGAGGTAATTATGTATAGGCTGGTTTTAATACCTGTTATGAAATTGTAATACAAACTTGAACTAAAGGAGTTCATGTAAAGGAGGGGGAGGGGTAGAGATGTAGGAAGAGGGAAAGGGTTCTTCTAAATCGGGGGTGGGGCGCAACTGGGCAATCAAGGGCAAAACTACTAAAGTTTAAAAGGTTAAAATAATTTATTATTCGACATAAACACTTTACAAAAAACCAAAACTATTTTTAAAATACTTAAAATACAATTAAAACAATTTCACAAGCTAAAAGGACTTAAAAGTAATTTCTTTAAAATCCAGGCACTCCATGAGGGGGGGGGAAACTTCTGGGCACACCGTCTGCTCTTCCAGCTTGGCTCCCACTCTAAAAACAAACAAACAACAGTCACTTGTCTTTTATGGACAACTCATGTATTTTGTTGGAGAGTGCTAGTTACTCACGAAATAAGGGCAGAGCTCTAAACTCTGCCCTCTTCTGTCCTTGGCTTCACACTCTCAACTGGACTGCCGTTTGTCTCTGGATATTTTCCGCTGCGTCTTCTCCTGTCTTCTTCCTTTGTGCTTTACGAGAATAGGTAAAGAAACAGAATCAAACAAACACTTTTCTCCAGCCGCCCCACATATGCAAACAGCAGTACACTTGATGTGTCTACTGAAACCCTCACAATAAAAAAAAGATTGTTGTTCTTCCAGTTGAACATTTGGAACACATTACATTACAAACACTTCAATACCGTAGAAATGCCTACAGGAGCGATTTGTGGTAAAGTGTCTTCCTCAAGGACACATCGGCATGTGACCCAAAGTCACATCCGCATAGGACTTCTACACACACACACCACANCATGGATTCTTGATATAAAACAACCACTAACAATGCGCGTACTGCAAACATTTGTACTGTGCATTTAAAAAGTGATATCTTGTGTGTTAAATTGGATGTATGTTTGCAGTACGCGCATTGTTAGTGGTTGTTTTATATCAAGAATCCATGTTCTGTATTATACAGCGTGCTATGTGTACCATGTTGTTGGCGGGTGCATAATACATAAGACTTGAAGCAAGCTAACATCGTCTCTGTTTCCTTTGTCTTATATTTTCCCCATATTAGGGGCATAACATAAGCACATAGAGTGTGTGTATTTGTGAGAATAAAATGTTGGTGAACATGTGGAAGGCTGCTGAATGAGTTTGTTTGTGGAGGATAAATAAGTAAAGACGTATTATTTGTAAATGTAAAGATAATGAACTATGGGACTCTGAAGATAAATGGTATCCAAGTTGAGCGTTATTATAAATGATGTTGTGTTTTTCACTGCATGAACAACTGGTGCAAGTAGGAAACACTTGTAGCACATCATTTGGTCTTGTAAAATGTTTATATATTATTTATTGACTACTAACATGCCAGTTTACTTGTCACAGTGAAAACAGTTGTATAAGTTTGCATTATAAGAAATGTAAAATACAGTGTTTTTGAAGTTTCACTCATACTACGGACTAAAAGTCAGTATTCTTAAAGGTAATGATGAATCTTAAAACACTGAAAACTGTTATATGTACTGTTCTTATTAATAATGACAGGGCCAACAAACTTCACTCAAATTTGCAAAATAATGTAATGTTTGCTTCAATTCCTAGAAAAGCACCTATGTGGTTAGGAGATATTAAAAAGAGTCTTACTTCGCCATGACTGACTTTTCTCAGAGACTGAAAGTAGTTTAATAATTCAACAGAACATATGGTAAAAAAGAATTCTCAGTGAACCCTGATCTGTGCTTTCATCCAGAATTGACTACTGAAACAACATCCTTTATGTTGCACCATCAAGACTCCTAAATAAACTTCAGTTCATTCAGAACTCTGCTGCTCGTCTCCTCACCTAACAACCGCTCCCCTGACCACAACAACCCAACGCATTCATTATAAAATCCACCTCACAAAGCCGTCCATAACCAGGCCCCTTCCTACTTTACTGAGCTGCTCCATCACCACACTCCTCCCTGGGAGCGCCGTGCCTCTCACGACAACCTCCTGGTTCCTCCTGGGAAATATTGGGGATCATATAAGAACAAAGTATAGTAGTAGTCTGTATATTTATCTACATGAGTTTTCACCATGTATGTGAGTGACTGACTGAAAACTCTCCTTCTCTTATCGACCACAGCATACTTTGAGCCAAACAGGCCAACTGGCAGTCGTAAAACAGTGGAAAATACAATCTTTTTCAAGCCTTGTCTTGGATTTTTTTATGTCAGATTCTGGCTATTTGAGTGCATTACACCTTGAACTGTCTAGTGCTTGTCTATGAAAAGTCGATTTCTGCATTTATATGGCAATGCACAGCACAAACGCCAGTTCTGCCCCTTTAAGGATTTGCATTTAAGTTACTGCAGTGATGGGTAGGTGAGGATGAGTGTGGATGCAGAGTGATTTCACCACACCTTCAACAAAGCTTCATTTCAAATTGTATAATATAATATAGGGCAGTGTTTTGGGAGCAATAGCTGAGAGATGCGTGTTGTTTTACTGAAAAAGAGAAAGCTACTACAGGAAATCTATCACCATGTGAATACCCATAAATACTCATATCTTTTAGGAGCAAAATAAATCAGTAGATGTGACGACATCAAAGATTGGGTAGAAAACAACGCAAGAGGAAGGAAAGAATAAACTCCAGCGATGATTCGGAACCTGTCCAAAAGAGGGAGCACTGAAATAGGATTTCACTTGAGGTCAAAAATAGAGTTTTGCAAAACTGGGGCAACATCATCTTAAATTATGCACATGCTGGGGCAAGTTTCAAGCCAAAGCCAGTCAATAACATTTAATCTGATTTCATCTTTCTACTGCTCCAAAAAGATCTCAGGCGTTCTACATTTTGCAACGCGCTTCAAAGAATGTTGGTCTGATGTTTCAGTGAAAAACAAAGACCCGCAATTCTTTGTGGATGTCTGCCACTCTATCAAGACAAGGCTGCGACTTTATTTTTCATGAGCAACACAAGACGCGCAGTAAATTGCTGTGAAGTGTGTCACTGGTGGGTTAAGAAAGGATTTGCCAAGCCCTTATCTTACCTTTGAACACAACTCTGATTGAGACAGAGATTTCTGATGGCTTGGATAAACAACCTGAGGTATTGTGTAAATCGGGAGACTTGTAAACAAGCGTTTGAACAAAAAGTGCACAAACATCAGAAACGTCTCGAATTCTGTGGAGAGCTTAGCAATCAACTGTGCCACTAAAATCTCATCAGTGTTTTTGATATTGAAGTTGTCCCTTTATTAGGCAGAGACGAGGGAATAGGGAAACAAATCTAAAGTAGTTTTGATCAATATTTCAAATGCTTCAATCACTTAGCGGGGCCTGCATGAAAGAGTAACCGAGACGCTGTAACTATTTTAGGGTCATGTTTTAATGAGGCGATGGCAAGACAGTGTTGATCAGACGCATTAATTGTCAGTTTTCAACTTTGAAGGAGAACATCTGCATATAGCTTTTCACTCCATAACCTGCGATTCAGTTCAGTCATTAGATAGCTTTTCTTACTGTTAATTGTCCTGTCATTATTCAGAGCTCTTTTTGCGCAAGTGGTGATCATCGTTCTATACTCTTGTCTTTCCATTAAGGGGGAAATAGAGGTGTGCCATTTTATATCTTAACTTAATGGTATTCTTTAAATATGATTCAATTGTGATAACAGCAATATTCTGATGTAATGACTTCATACTGAGAGATACAAGGAACAATGGAAAGACAGGATCAGAAATAAAGCGTACATAAAACTGAAAAAGAAACAAGTTATGAGAAAAATTTATTAATAAATAAAAACTATGGTGGTTAAATGGGATTAAAGAGAAACTTTGTTGCATTTGGCAACAGTTTAAAGGTCCACTTTGAGGTTAATTTAATGAACTCTAAATTACTTTTGTTGTTCAAAAACTAAAGAGCTGAACAAGAAAAACAGTTTTATGCAGAAAAACTATAACTCTTATTTTGCTGAAATTCTACACTGAAAAAACTGAAACGTTGCTTAAATTAAGTATATTATGTGAACACATTTCACATAACTGTATCAGGTTAGTTGAAAGCAATAATATTAAGTTGAACCTAATATTTGTTATTTAAATGTAATATTATTGCTTTCAACAAACCTAATACAGTTATGTGACATCTGTTGACATTATACATTTAATTAAAGTCAATGGTTCAGTTTTTTCAGTGTATGTTCTTGAAATTAAGAATATATCTTTTTTGTATTCTGTAATTATGTCAAGAAAAGCAACTAACATTAATAATTGTGATTATATTTTAAGGTCATATCGCCAACCCTTCGAAGGGAGCTTATAGTTCTCCATGGACTGTATATGATCTCAATATATTATATCAACAGAAACAGTCTTACTTACTAATGAGAGGCTGTAACCCCCCCCCACCCCCTCTCCCTTTTTCTCTTGGATGCAAAAGTAGATGGAAATGAGCAGGGTGATCCAGCCCACAGTCTGTCACCGATCAGTTAGTCCTCATTCACCTCTGGCTGCCTGCCCTGTGTCCCAGGACAGACACCGAGGTAAGGACTTGGTCACCAGTGTGAGCGCTCTGTCTGTTCCCTTCTACACCCGTATCACCTCTGTCTTCCAGCTTATGCGTTAGTCTTTTTATGCAAAGCTCATCCCTCCCTCTCTGCCTCCCTCCACCACTGTCCCAACGCATTGTCTCTCACCTCGGCCCAACATTACTCCTCCCCACTTCTTCCCTCCTCCCGAATCAGTCTCTCTTTCCCTATTGCATCTGTTTGTTGTTTTCCCAGGGGCCTTGAGGGGCCAGAAGGGCCCATGAATAAGTCATTAACTCTGGCCCCCCAGACTCTGTGATCATCGCCAACCTGTTCAAAAACATGGTTCCCCGCCACCTCTCTCGCTCCCTCTGCACCCCTCTTTCCGCATCCATAAGCAATGAAAATATAAATAAATAAAGCATTAGGGACTGTGTGTGTGTGTGTGTGTGTGTGTGTGTGTGTGTGTGTGTGTGTGTGTGTGTGTGTGTGTGTGTGTGTGTGTGTCCTGACATAGAGATGATATTGTATCAAGAAGAGCCAAATCAGTACTTCTGACATTCCCATTGGTTGGGGAAGACTTTTATTTACCAATTTGCTGCAAATTAATTAATGAATATCACCATTTCTTCCAACGGACCGAGAAGAGCTCAAATTCAGTTCTGATTTTTTATAGAAAAACAATAAGTCGTTAAGAAAGAAATGGGAGGAATCTTCCATTGTTCTCAGTTCAGTCAAGTTTTTTAGAGTAACGTTTTATGAGCTACATAAAAAAATCAGTTTGATGTAATTTCTACATTCTTACTGGCTAGTTTGCAGTGATTAATAATTCGGGTTGCACCATCTAAATTTAGGAAATATTTTAGCAGGAAAAACCTTTAATATTGTGTTAGGATGTACTGCCATATGTAAACAGGAAGTCACTGTAGCATCACAGACTGCAGCATAACGTCCAGTGATAGAGTATTGTGTTTGGGTTCACTGTACTCTATTCAGGCGTTTATTTATACATGCATTGACAGAAATATATATAAGTGTTCATGCAGTTCGGTAAGAAAGTGAATAATCTAATTATTCTTACCAGGATAACATTATTTTTCATTTATCACAACATATTTATTGAGCCTGTGACTTTCTCCTCATTTGGTATATCTGATCTGAACTGTGAAGCTTGACATAATTGCATCTTTAGACAACATTTAAGACCACAGACTGAATAGGATATCAAGCTCACCTTAAAAAACCCATAGAGTGTTTATTAGAAAGTAGTAGGCTGGAAAGTTTCTTGAAGTTATTGCTGTCTGATCATTTGAATAAAAAAAAAAATAATTGTCGAAGTGCAGTCTTTAGGTCAGTCGGATCAAAATGGTTGCAGTAGGATAAGAATTCCAGATTTATTTTGATCAATAAAAGCATGGTTAATGAGTCTTTGGGTAATTAATGAATCATGACCTTTGAATTTCAATGTGTTGAATTGCAAACAGAGGCAGAGAGAAACTAGACACGGTAAGGGAAATGTTCAATAATTTCTATCGGCACAGACTATTGGCTGCAACAAGAGTGATTATTAATAAGTCATGTTTACCTACCAAAATACAAATATTTATTACTATATTTTTGGAATAAATTATATTGTTATAACTAATAGCTTTCTTTACGGTGATTTTTCTTTTCCTACTGATATGTATTAAGAAGTAAGTCTCAGAAAAAATCCTGGGAAGGCTGATGAATGAAGAAGGTGAAATAAAAGGTCAACACGTACTTGACAATTATGCACTGTAAATATGATAATATATGGACTGAAATTCAATCTAAATTTCACAGCAATCACAGGGCTTGTTGGCCCATGTTTGTTGGTTCACTCCATGAATTATGGATTTCTCCTCCGTTTGTTAGTTATTTTACGTTGCTAAATGCAATTTTCATACTACTTTTGAGTAATAGGATGGTGAGAAATGATGAATTATGTTACAAATTCTCATAGCGTTTATTTGTAGATTTTTTTCCTGCCATATCCCATAAATGTTAGAACAATGCAATTCATTTCTGAAGTAAATAGTATAAAAACATTTAACTAATACCTTAAATTACATCTTAAGCAACACCGCAGCAATATTTATACTTAGATAACGGTAAAGAAAGATGACAATGGCACACATATGTTTACCTGTTTTGGTTTTTATCAATCTAAAATGGAAACCTTTTTCTTTCCTTTTGTTGGTGCGAAGGGTCAGTCAGAAACATTTGGGCGTATATGAATCAAAGACACCTCATGTTTGTGGGAGCAGGATAACGTACCTGGCTCCATCAGGTGACGAACAACCTCACACTGCCAGAGGCTGCTGCTGACTGCTCACATAAGTTTCCTTAGGTGCATCTTCCCAAAGATTATATCTGCTGCCTTTGCCTTTATCATAAAAGCCCCCTTTATTATGCATGTAAGCAACTTTATCAAAGTATTCTCATAATCAAAGTAAATTGATGAGATTATTGTATGCATATAACATGGATTTATCTTAGTAATCAACATCAGGTGGCCCAGATATAAGCTTTCTCACCTCACAGCAAAACAGATCCCAGCTTTAATTTCATGGCAAAGTGACTTCTGTGTGCAAAGACTTCTCCTGAAATACAGTGTTTGCTTTAAGAGCAGTATATGGTAAAGACTCCATCACGGCTCTGTAAGCAAGTTGGAAAAACCGGCTCCCACATCCCATATGTTTTTCATAAAGGGCATGCCTGGACAAGTCATCAACTGGGGATAGTGAAAGATCTGTTTCTAATTGTTTTAATTGCTGCTTAATCCTCTCAGGAGGTCAAAATAAAGTGTTTTCTAATATGTCTATGTGAATATGTTTCTGCTTATAGAAAAGACCAGGACACAATATTGCCTAAACTGATAATGGCCTGACATTTTTCAATCTTGCTTGGTCCTTTCACTACACCCTGAAATGTGTTAATACAGGCAATTCAATGTGACAACAACATGCACTTCTCGGATACTGTAAATAAAAACATCCTAAAAGTAAAAAATGTCTAATTGTTTCCAGTCGCCTCTAGCTTATTGTATAACACAAAGCCTCTTAACTTTTCCTTGTTTTAACTCTCCTTTCCATTTTGATCCTCAGAAGACCTCACTGTGCCTCATTCAATATGTCATAACTCTTTTTTTCTTATGCTGTTCTCTTAACTCATGTCTATTTGTTAAAAATGTTAACTCTAGTATTATATAACACTGGCAAGTAAGGGTGAGCTGAAAAAAAGCACACACTCAACGGAGTGTGAATAATGACATCACACACACACACACACACACACACACGCACGCACGCACACAAGATAAAGCTTGTGGCCGGTTGCAGATACATTTAAAGTAGTATAGTAATATATATAGTTTATACTTTTTTTTCATCTCTCCCATCGTGTTCATTTATTTGCCTTCAACATATCACAGCAAAGTACACATGGCATTCACAACTCTATCAGGATATACATGCAACCAAACTCTAAACCTCTGACAGCAGCCTGTACTCTCATTCGCCCGAAACAGCAGAATGACCCATTTCATGACAAAACCCACTCTTGTACACTGAAGCATTTTATAATTTTACCAGTTTCGGAGATAGATATGTCCAGCGATACATATATTTTAGAGATTTGTCACAAGAAATGGAATCTCAAATACACATTGTTTCTCTAACTCAGAGTAGCAGAATGTTCCTTATCTATGAGCAGCATCCTATCTGTTAGGGGAATTACAGAAACATCATGTGACGTTTGTACTTTTGAAGACTCAACTTGCCTAATTTGCAATTCTGTAGTCCCAAGTGGCAGTGAGAGATAACAGTTTTGAATTGCTTTATTACTCAGCAATGGGGTTCTCTCAAAACTAAACTCCATATTTTCTTTAGTTTCTGATGAGGCTGGCTATGCAATCATTCCAATGGCAGCTATATTTAGCTGTTGGTGAGGCCAGCCCTCTATAGACAGACATATGGCGCATTTCCACTGCAGCGGGTAGCCCCGTTTAAGCGTCCTTAATCGTCCTCAAGCGGCCAGGCCAGTTTTTGGTGGCCTTTCCATATAGCGTAGCACCGGCTAGTGGGTACTTTTTCCCTCTTTTTCCGGCCCCATAAAATCGTGGTTCTATCAGGCCAGGGCCAGGGCTGAACTAGCGACGTCAACACTCTTGACTGCTGATTGGTCAGAGAGAATCGTCACAAGATCGTGCGCGAGATCATCCCTAGCATCGCATATACTGTATATCTAGAAGCAAGCTTGCAGCCTTTTTAGACGTTCCTACATCTCATTGGGGATGATAAAATCCAGCGGGAGCTCGACGAAACAACACGAAATGTGAAAGTGTTCCAGGATGTCTCCGCACAGATGCCCCGCCTACACTGCGTTGCTACCCCAGGTCCTAAACTGTAATGGAAATGCGCCACAGCCTCGGACGGCCAGCGAGGCAGCCCGAGGCCTGAGCGAGGACGCTTAGGGACGCTTAAATGGGGCTACCCCGCTGCAGTGGAAATGTGCCATTAGTGTCTGCCTCTGCAGAATGAGTTTCTTGCAGAAAAACACAATTTGCCTTTTGTTCCTTACAAAAAAGAAAGATTGCCTTGCATTTCACATAGTTTTTTAGCCCCCTAGCATTTAAGGATATGAACGATAACATTGAAAGAGCAAAAATAGAATCCTTAAGAAAATGCGCAAAGGAATGCTATATCGATGCGCAGGAGTGAGTAACGTAGCCCTTAACAAACATATTTAGTGCAATAGCTCACAACATTTTGAATATAACCTGAGACAAGTCCAATCCTAAAAACACTCAAACTGAGAACTTCAGCATGAGGACCGAAAACCTGCTCCCTGTCCCTCCAGTTAATTACTGCGGTGTTTTTCACGTTATTCCGGGTCCACTCTTTTATTGTCAATCAGCGCGAAGCCTTCCTTCAGAAAAGCTCTCTTCCCCTTTCTCCTGGCTTCTTGAACCGTGTGGCCACAGCTTGGAGCGAGCCTCCCGGTCCTCCTTGGAGAAATCCTCTTTGAAACGAATGTGCATCTCGCTGCAGACTCTCGAACTGAATGATGATTGACCACGGTGTGTTGTTGGAAGTAGCTGCATTACCCTTCATATCCAGCCGATGGACAGTGTCTACTGAGACACGCAGCTTTTCCACAGACAGCGGAACAACTCTTGTGAGTTTCCCGATCACAACTTCTCTTGTGTTTTCTCCTTTTTCAGGCAGACCATTCATCCTCAGATTCCACCTCCATTTGTAGCGGGCTTGCTCCTCGCCAGACTTACGTAGTAAATTGTTATCTTTCAGAAGATCATCAAACTTTTTCTGAAGAGCAGAAATGTCTTTCTTATTTTCTTTAGCTGCTTCAGTGTTTGCTTCAATGCGTTTTTCAAACTTTTCTAACCGCTCTGTCTGTTCATCCATTTTTTTCCAGATAAGAATTGTATTGCCTGGAGAATGGTGCTGCTGCTATCCTCTGCCATTTGTGTTTCGCCATCAACCTTTGATTTCTTTGGATTCGGTCCTTTAGTTGGTGTGTGGTCCCAATTTATTTTGTGTCCCTTAGAGTTGTCCGCTTCCATGTCCTCAATATCCGAGTCGTCACACGCCTCACGGAGAACTTTTAAGTTGTAATCGTGGTCGGTCATGCTAGCAGGCACTTTATGTCAAAAGTGTTGGTAACTGGAGAATTAAAGTAAAATGTGACTATTTAAGCTTCTATAATAACTTAAAGTGTATCATGAATAAGCTATTGCCTGTCGGTTTTGCAGTCAAGGACTCAAATCTAAACTTTTTCTACGAGCCTGCAACGTTCTCACTCCGCCATCTTGCAGTACTCTTCTCAACTCCTCCTGTCATATACTCTCGTAGCAGCTAATAGGCTTGTTTGAAACGCGTTGCGGCTCGCCTCGAAAGTAGACGAGAGTAGCCGATCGCAGCCGGGGGAGGTCTCAAAAAGCTCGCCTGAAGTCGGACAGCTCCGAGTCGGCTTCTTCTTCTTCTTCTTCTTCTTCTTCTTCTTCTTCTTCTTCTTCTTCTTCTTCTTCTTCTTCTTCTTCTTCTTCTTCTTCTTCTTCTTCTTCTTCTTCTTCGCCTTCTTCTTCGCCTTCTTCTTCTTCGCCTTCTTCTTATTCTTCTCTCGGTTTTTTGGCGGATTGCAAACAACTTTAAGGTGCATACTGCAACCTCCGGAGTCGGCTTGACTCGGTTTGCGTTTATAAAGAATGCACACATGTGTTTAATCGTTAATGTCAGATATTTACTAAGTAAATACATTTGTTCCTGCTCAAGATGAGATTCAACTTTATTGTTATTGCACATATTACAGGTACTGAGACAACGAAATGCAGTTTAGCTTCTAACCAGGAGTGCAACAAGCAGTAAAGTGAAAAGTAATGTACACAATCTACAGAATAAAATATAGAATGAATTGAATGATGAATAAACAGTGAGGGGTATGAATACACTAGATATACACAGCAGCCTGTGAGCAGTATGAACAGTGTGTATGAATATGCTAAGATATATAAAGTATGGAAACGGTAAGCAGTGCAAGTATAGTATAAAATATATGGATGTTAACTTCATGATGATAAACATTGTGGAACAATGATGAAAAATGTTAATGGAAGGGGCGACGTAAAACTGAGACAAAACAACAACAAACTTTTGCCAAGCCAATTGGAGAGTTTCATCAGCAGCTCGTGGTAAAAACCACCAATGAGCGCTCAGCTCGAGATACCAGCGAGTCGTTGCTCCCATCAAGCATTTCGCTTCCGCATCCCGTGGAGAAGAACTGCGCCTGCGCGCCTCGCTCCAAGGCTTCGGGCGTCTTTGTCCCGCAAGATTTCAAACGGCTCATGTAGGCGAGCCTCCAGAGCAAGTCGACAGAAGGACTAACCATCGATTGCAATGCACTAGCAAGGACGTTGATCGCAACTGCGCAGGTCTGCGCAGGTCTCCTTGTCCTCAAACAAGCCTATTATGAAATCTCCGTTATTGACATACGTAAATAGGAAGAGTTGAGTTATCAGGAAATAGATTTCAAAGTGACACAGGACACAATTGTATTTAAGCCTATGGATAACTTCAGCAGCGTTTTTATATTTTAATGCCATTGAACACAAACCTTTGATCAGGAACGACTGCAGAGTAAGATTCTCCCGTGTTTGCTCCGTTAAGCTACGTTGTGTGATGTCTGTTTGCGTTTCCCATGTCGGGCAAGTTCTTATCGCTCCAGTGTAGAGTGGTGGAACTGCTTTTGAATTTTATTAGGACATTTTGTTATGGAAAATGTTGTGCATAACCCAGTACTGTTTTAAGCTGTACTATGTCAACACATGTTAATAGATTGAGTTTTTTTAAAATATGGAGTTGCGCTGTGTTCCCTAGTTTACCGCAACACCACAGCGCTATTCGTTATATACTTTTTTTTGTGCGGTACGAGAGGAGTTGGAGAGGCGGCCAAAGGCGGTCAACAATGCAGTCCTAAAAATACAGGCACAGAGGTGTGCGGGTCTCCGTTAGGGCAGAAGCCGTAGTAGAGCGGAGCTGGTGCTACTCTCAGGACGTTGGTGTAGTGAAGAACATGTGAAATGTAGTGGTGGCCACATTAAGGGATAAGTTTGAGACTGCAAAGCCAGTGGTACGATAGGATGAAGCGGGCATCCACAATTGGAACAAAGACCCAAGATTGCGGATTGGAGCAGAGAAGGCAAGGTGCAGTTTCAGCCTCAGGATGAGTGGGAGAATTCAAAGAGCGTCTGTAGTGGGTACAGCGCAGCGCTCCGGCTCCTGTGGTGTTGAAGCGATATAGCTGAAAAATCCAATGTAGGATAGTAAACGACGACTAAATAGCAATGATAGGCAAGCTGCGGCTTTGTTTTTGGAAGGAAAGCAGAAGCGAGGCGGGCAGGCCAAGGGACGTCCTGACGAAGGAGAGAAAATATAGAGGAAACAGGGAGAGAAAGCTGGCACTCTTGCAGTGTATTCGACGTAGAGGAGCCGTTTGGTAGAGCGCTTTGGGCAGGAATTTTTTGTAATGGTCAATTGCTTTGGTTTTCGGAAATTAGCCTGTTTGTCCTATTAAATGTAGAGCAGAGGAGCAGCGCCACAGGATAGAGGAAAGCGCGGAACCCCCGCGATTGTTAGTTTAAAAAAATGTAAAAACGTAGGGCCCCAACAGGCATCTTGCATGAGGGCCCCCAAAAAGCTAGAAACGCCCTGCTAAGTAGCAATGCCTGTTGTGGCCTGTAGCACCATTCCTTGATGGAGGCATTTAGTGTGGGCAGGAAAGGAGTGAGCAGAAGTAAAGTAGTGGGTCGGATTTTTGGTCGTTTTCGTTGACGTATCTGCTTCACACTCTCAGACTTTCA
>NW_011343436.1:122548-128642 GCF_000735185.1 Notothenia coriiceps | reverse complement strand
CTTCACCCCCAGGGAGTACCTGACCTCTCACCTGGAGATCCGCTTCACCAAGTAAACACACACACACACACACACACACACACACACACACACACACACACACACACACACACAGCTTCACCCTCCTGACCCCCTCGATCCCGGTGGAAGCACCCCGAGATCAGCAGCGCGATTGCGGGGTGGCGAGTGGCCCAGGCCGCTGTGACGACCCCGCTCTGACAGAGTGTCAATACAAAGCAATTTACAAGCGCATAGAAAAATCCGACCCTCGATAACAGGCTAATTTCTCTGCTCCGTTGCCTCAAGAGGCGTCGACCCGCCTCACGAAGTGAGGGAAGAAGGGGGTTGAAAGTGGCCAAAGCAGAGGAAAAGGAGAAGAGGGGTGATCATGGTCCAGTGGATGTGATTACAAGCTACTATGCTTTAAAGGTGTGGGGGACTGGGTGGGAGGCAAACAAAGTTAACAGTAATAGGGCAGGGAAGGGAACATGTACCAGCGATTATAATAGTGATGTTAGGAGCAGAGAAATCACTATGATGAATGTGACGGTTGGATTCTACTTGTAGGACAAAGGAGAAACAGAGACTGAGATTAATCATGTAGGAGAGAGTTTAGAAGCTTCCAATAATGCAGGACTTAAGAGAAGAAGAAGACATCCGTGTATGAGTAGATACAGTTAGGACAAAGTGAAGTCCGAGAAAGAAAAAGGAGAGAAGGAAGGTGTGTTGGGTAGAAAAAGGAAGGGGCAGAGATGTTGCTGTTGTTGATGAAATGTGGATTGTGTGTGTGTGTGTGTGTGTGTGTGTGTGTGTGTGTGTGTGTGTGTGTGTGTGTGTGTGTGTGTGTGTGTGTGTGTGTGTGTGTGTGTGTGTCTACTGAGGCCACAGGTGAGGACAGAGATAATGACCTCATTCCTCTTCTCTTTTGCCGAGACACTTTCTTCCACACCACTCTATTCATCAAGCCCTCTATCCGTCTCTCCATCCCTCGCTCCCTATAATTCTCCCTCCTCTCTGTCGAAGGAGCCAGAGGTCACACCTTCATCCAAACCGACAGGAACACACACAAAGGAAGAAATGTGTAGCCGTATGCGCCTCTGAAATGTGCGTGCTTGTCACAGGAGAACACACAGATGTACTGCGTGGAGGCAGATGTCATGGAGTCAGTAGTTTCTATTAAAACACTTCATCAGGAGTTTGCCTGTATCGGGATCAAAAGCCGCCTTTGTGCCACTCGGTGACAGGAGAGGTCGCCTGAAATCAAGCACAGACAGGCGAAATAACAGTTTGGGAAAAATAAGGATTACTTTTTGAAATACAATTAATGAGATTCTTCAGTAGAGGGGCTGTTGTCATATGAATTCATTTGATTTCTTTGTGATGCCCTCTTGAAAGACTTGGGATAGGTAGTGGACCTGCGTTGTGGAACTCTAGATAAGATTGATCATGTATTTTGAATATGTGACCCATGTGCTGCCATTTATTTTCATTGACACAATTTCTTCTTATCCGATTGATTTACCGTCCAAAAGCAGCTCCGGTACTACGAGGATTTGTTGTTGTCAAAGCGGTTCAGTATTTTTAGAATACTTATAATCGTGTTTCAAAACTAAATGGATCAGGGTATATAATGGTGGTATAAAGAATGTTTTCATTTTGATGATTCACTTTCATTTGGAAATCCTTGGCTTGGTTCTATCCTAAATACTAGCTGGATAATGTTATGTTTGAAGATTTTTCTCTTCAGTGTTAGCACCAGCAGCATCATGCACCTTGTGTTTTCCTCCCCTTACTTCATATCGTTCATCAGCACTGCTGTCAACTCTCTAAAGCAGGGGTGTCAAACTACATTTCATTGCGGGCCACATCAGCATTATGGTTGCACTCAAAGGGCCGGTTGTAACTTTAAGACTATATAAAAATGAATATATAAATATTTAATATATATAAACGTATGTATTATATTACATTATTGCCTCTGAATTTTATGGGATACGGTAATAATTTCATAATTAACTACATCTGAAAGCAGAAGTCTAGGGCAAATAATTGGAAGTCTCTTCAGTGAGAATGTCACAAAATGATATTTTTTTAAAAGCCAAATTCTGGAAAAAATGTGAAAATGTAAAATAAATGTGAAACTTTGAAGAACAAATGTCAAATTCTGAACAAAATTCATATTTGAGATGCATTGTGGGACATGTAGTTTATGGGCAACGTGCTTCTGTAAATCGACATGTAACCGTATAATAAACGTATTATATTCTTTCAGAGCTCTTGTGGGTCCACAGAAAATGAAGTTGCGGGTCGGATTTGGCCCCCGGGCCTTGAGTTTGACACCCATTCAAGGGTCACATCACAAAACCCTTCAACGATTGCTCTGAGAAAACATTTCCTCTCTTTTTTTATCTCTTTCCTGGTTTTGATCAAGGGATTATCGGGGGCGTAGGGTTGTCTCTGTGGTTAGCAGCTGGGTCTTCTACTGATCCTGTCGAGGTGAAACTGCAGGAAACGTTTCTTTTGTTTTCTTACCTGTGACGTAGGGAAAGATAAAGTCATTTCTGGGCCTGAGGCAAACACAGGCATGGATCCTTTCTATTGCTTGTTTTCCTCCTTTTTCAATTCTTATTTATCTAAGAAAAACCTACTTGTAATTTCTCCTCATAGCAAAGCAGTGACGTCCTGACATCTGCAAAAATCTAAATAAAATACCCAAAATATTCAGTTTAACAAATGAATCTCCTCTTGAATCATATTTTCTGAAATAATCTCTGTATGATAGGATTGAAATTGAAAGATGATGAAAGATCTGTCATTTGTTTTCATAATTTACCTTTCTGGAACGGCAACCCGAATTGGAGAAGCTATTATGATCTTATATCTTGTGTTCCTAAGGTGGGAAGATAAACATGAGACAATAAGATCAAGGCAAGATCAATTTTGGGGAGACAAAAATAATAAACAAAACTCAGCAATATGTTGTTTAAATGTTTACCTTAACTAATCCCTAAATAAATACTTTTTAATTAAATTTTTTGATTTTCTATTGCATTTTCTTCCAATTCCACACAGCCTTAGTGGTCCAGCAGCAAGTCCTCAAAAAAGGCTTTAGTTTTCGAGATACCTCTACCCGAGGTAGAACAAATGACAACAATGATTTTTCTTATCTTTAGGGTCTCCCATTAATGAAATTGATTGTTGTCAAATTTTACTTTGGGGGAAAAAATGTTTTTTGGGTTGTTCTTTAGAACTACCCCAATCCCTGAAAAAGAGCGGCAAGATGTGTGATTGTGACCCTGACCAGAGCTGTTTCAGTGCNCCAGCTCAGGGCGGAGTCAGAGAGTCTGATGGTGTGTTTGAGGCGCTGAAGGAGGATGTTATGGTCGACAGTGTTGAATGCTGCAGTGAGATCCAGTACGATGAGGAGAGATGCAGAACCAGTGTCAGCCGCCATCAGCAGGTCGTTTGTGACCCTGACCAGAGCTGATTCAGTGCTGTGGGCAGAACGGAAACCGGACTGGAATTTCTCAAAGAGGCCGTTTAGTTGGAGATGGTCCTGAAGCTGGGCGGCAACTACAATGATGTCTACCAGCATGTCATGCACTCACTGGCTGTGGCACAACAAGTAGTTTGTACAGAATAGGAAAGACAACAGCATTCACCAAACTCAAGACCCATCTCAGCGAGCTCAAAGATCTGGCCCATTTCGGACTCTCTGCCAGCTTGGAAGAGTCTTTGCCAGTCGCAAGAGAATTTGCGCTTCTGCTATATGGAAAAAAGGAAATTGGACTGATGTGCACAAACTTGGATGAACTGAGGTTCATAATTGCATCAACAACAGATGCAGCCTCAGAAAATCTGCCACCAACAGAGGATGCATTTCAACAACATGTACAAAGAACAACGTTTCAGACAGCGATGGTGTCACAGCCCGAACCCAAACCCTTGTTATGGAGTCCTGTTGGCAAGGGGTGGATTGTCGGAGATGGGGCCATTCAACCAGGGCACACATTGACAGAATGTCAAAATGTTTCCCCTAACGTTTCTGAGGAACCTGACATTTCACATTATATTCTAGTATCTATATACTTGACCTAATCTCATTTGCAATAGAACTGTACCAGATATTTCCATACAACTACTGGTTAGTGTTCAATAGCACCCTAGACAATTCAGTAATGGTATATTGTTTAGGGATTTCTGTTTTTCTGATAAATGAGAGAAAAGTGATTGAGTCCTATGTTCCTATCACCAAAAAGTACAATTTCCGTCTAAACTAAAGCTAAGTTTACAGGACTATAATTCAGTATTTGTTTTGTTAAATCAGTGTCTGACTATTTGGTGATGTAGGACAGCCACCTGGTTAATACCTCAGCAAATCTGAAGAGGAAAAGATTGGTCATTCTCAAGTTATGGGCTTTCTTGTCACCTTTCCCACATTCGGCCTGGTCTAATTTGGCTCTTTTTCAGGGATTTGGGTAGTTCTAAAGAACAACCCAAAAAACATTTTTTCCCCCAAAATAAAATTTGACAACAATCAATTTCATTAATGGGAGACCCTACAGATAAGACAAATCATTGTTGTCATTTGTTCTACCTCGGGTAGGGGTATCTCAAAATCTGAGGGCCCTTCCTGCTGGACTATAGTGGGTGGGAAACATATAAAGGGAACTTTGGGCTGTTGCTCTGTTGTTGTGTCAAGCGTATCAGCACACTAATGGATCTCCTTTATGAATTTATAGAAGTTGTTGGCTGTCAAGTGACTTAAGGTTATATAATAGGAGGCACAGTTAAAATGTCCATCCACAAATTTGACCCCTTCAAGCCATGCAAATGTTCACTAATTCCATATCCAGTGTAATACTTCATGGACACGAATACATCCTCAACTTTAAGACACAATGGTAACTTTCACATGGTTCCCTTTTTAGATACCAAAGACAAAACCATTTGGTAGAATTTAAGTGCATTTTGCAGAAAGAAACAGCATTTCCAACCATTTAGAGACACCATGCTGCTTTGAGAAACACACTGTTTTCTCTGTGGTAGATCCAGCAATGGAAGAAGAATTACCAACAGCTCTGCACAGTCACAATCAATTGCTGAAGCTTCACTCTTTCTAAGGATCTATGACCGTGAAGCATTGAAAACAGTTAGAGTTTATCCACCTGCTGCTAGTGCTGAATCTCACCTCATTATATATCACACCAGGCAGGTTCTGTGCTGTGTCCCTAAAGTGCAGGTAGGCCCGGTTACCGACACCTCTATGGCTGTTTGTTCTGTGTTTCTGTTTACTAATGAAATACATCTGGAAAAAATAGTTTTTCCAAGAAACTTCTTTCTTTGTCAAACAACTGAAAAGACAACTTGGGACAATTTAACAAAAACATTTAAGCTATCTATGCATTAAATAGCCAGATGCTTCATATAGAGAAAATCACCAAAGTAGAAAACACGGACATGTGTGAATACAAAAAACAGCACCACACAAACACACTTATTACGACGTAGAGATACTACATCGATTTTACAGACTATGTAAACGCTATGTTATGTTTGTTGACGTTCTCTTCTTGAGAATGAGTTCAGCAGTGTGTTGTACTCACTAGTCTGAAAGTTATTCAGTGAGTCTCAAGCAGTGCAAAGTCCTCCTCAGTCTGCTCCAGGTTCAGCCTCTCAGTGCTCCTCAAATCCACTGAGCTGAAGGAGACTCTGCAGTCACATCAGGGATTATGTCGGAAACAGAAAAAGGAAGTTAAAAGTTACTCACTGAATCCAAAAAACATCACTGGTGGATCCACCAGGAGGATTTACTTTACAGATCAAAAGTACATGGAAAACAGTGGTGTAAAGAAACTCAAGTACTATACTTAAAGGGGACCTATCATGCAAAATGCACTTTTGTACGTGTTTTATACATGAATATGTGTCCCCGGTGTCAGGAAACTCACCAAGTGTCAGAAAACACAAGCCTCTCTCTTTTCCTCCGTACCCAAATCTCTAAAAACGGGGTTGCAACGGAGCTGATTATTATTTGAATTTTTCTGACGTCAGAAAAGGGGTGCTCCGCCATATGGGCAACTCTCCACCTATC
>NW_011343436.1:120274-122508 GCF_000735185.1 Notothenia coriiceps | reverse complement strand
ATACAGGGTTAGGGTTGTCCTGAATAAATACATGTGCATTTAAAGGGGACCTATCATTCAAAATGCACTTTTGTACGTCTTTTATACATGAATGTGTATCAGGGAACTCACCAAGTGTCAGAAAACACAACCCTCTCTCTTTTCCTCCGTACCCAAATCTCTAAAAACGTGGCTGCAGCGGAGCTGATTATTATTTGAATTTTTCTGACGTCAGAAAAGGGGTGCTCCGCCTATATGGGCAACTCTCCACCTATCAGGGAAATGAGAGACCGCTCGAAAGCGCTGGAGACGCTGTAGTACATATGCCAGGCCTGTAAGTGGCGCTGTAGTCACTGAATCAGCCCTTGCAAAAACAGGGCTGGAAAAGAGCAAATAGAGCGAAATGAGGCATGGCTAAAATGCATGATCTGTTTGGTATTTTGAAAAAAAAACTTCACAGACATGTTTTATATAGGTATGGCCCTACAATATATGTTTCAAATATAGCATGATAGGTCCACTTTAAATTAAATCAATTTTTATGCAATCTGATTCCCACCGGCGCTAACAGAGAGAAATTATAACCTAGCTTGTAGGATATTTTACCAGATTATATTCACAACCATCATTCTATCGTTATAATACAGCTTTGCCCAATACTCATATCTACTGAACTCAGCCTGAACGCACCATAGATGGGTCAGAATCACATTTCCCCAGCTGCTAACAGCTAAAGGCTAGCAGCTAAGAGCTAATAGCTAACATTAGCTAGCTCTCCTGCAGATTTCAACATGATTTTGTTATTAACATGATGTCCTATCAGAAAAAATCAGGTGTACCCACTGATGAGTTCTTGTGACATCTATACTTTGCATATTTATTTATATTGAAATGTCTTTAAATCCTGACACGTTCTGTTATGAGGAGGTTAGAAAGCATCAGCAGCAGCACAGAAACGCCTCAACTTTTATTTATTTGTTCACCGTTTGTTCATTGTTCTGCCTACAAAGCCACGTTTAGACCTTTGCACATGGATCATAACTATCAGGCGTAAAATAAATCCCAAAGCAGCAACACTTTCTGTACCTGTTTGTGCTGTATTTCAGTCAGAGAGCAGCAGGTGACCCTCGCCCTGCTCATCACCTCTCTGTGAATTCACCTCTCAGTTTCCTCTCTGCAGTTTGCTAAAGCAGCAGAGATCTTTTCCACATCTTATGTACAGGTATAAAAGAAAGAACCTCTGCATACATTACGTGCAGCACAACACAGGGAGCATTCATTGTGATTCTGATGGAGGCTAACAGACCCCCTGTGGCTGTTAGAAAACTGATCCTCAGTAACTCAATGTGATGTGTTGAGAAGCCTCTGAGTGTTGGATGGAAACTGTAAAACCACATGAAGCTCAGCACTGCTGGAAGTCCAGTTTGAAAGTAAGGTGTGGCAGCGGGGAGTGGTAAGAGCGCCAGAGACCAGACAGCTGATCAGAATCAGGTAATCAATCACTCATAAAAGCATGTTGGTAACCTGGCTCTGGTCTCTTTTGGCCAGTAGGCTGGATCATGGGAGGTAGTCTGGACCGCCGAAACAAGAACTGTAAAGACCCCGGACCGTTTAAGTGTTTTTGTGTTTGTTGTTATTAGTTTGCTGCAATAAACCGGTTTTGTTTCACCCTAATAATCCTTCTGCTTCCGTCCTGTCCCTGCTCAGGCGCCACTGTGAGCACCTCCGCTCACACTCAGTTTAAAAAGAACGGAAGGAGAAGGATTTGGGGGTGAAACAAAACCGGTTTATTTCAGCAAAAATAATAACAACGAACACAAAAAAACGTAAACGGTCCGGGGTCTTTTAAGGTTCCTGTTTCGGTGGTCAAGACGTCCTCCCAGGACCCAGCCTACTGGCCAAAAGAGACCAGAGCCAGGTTACCAACATGCTTTTATTGAGAGCCTAATAGAGTGGTGCAGGAGCGAGTCCTAAAACCTGGAAGTGAGTCAGCATTTTACCACTTCCTGTTCCCTCGTCTCAGAGCCAATGGGATCTCTCCATAGGGTTCTGGAAAGTATCTGAAATAAGGTCTGTGGTTGAGACACATTGAAGAGACGGATCACGGTTTGTTCTATGACATTAAATCATCAGCAGTGACCCCACTGGTGATTTCTGAAGAGTGGACGTGTCTGAGAAACGATGGTTGTTACCAAGTGGCTGAATAGGACTACAGAAGTCGTGGAGGTCGTTGTACGTCATTACGCCGAACACGT
>NW_011343436.1:106100-120231 GCF_000735185.1 Notothenia coriiceps | reverse complement strand
GTAGTTCTAAAGAACAACCCAAAAAACATTTTTTCCCCCAAAATAAAATGTTGACAACAATCAATTTCGATTACGATGCGGCAAGACCCTAAGATAAGCACAAATCATTGCTTGTCATTTTGTTCTACCTCGGGTAGCGGTATCTAAAATCTGGAGCGGCCCTTCCGCTGACTATAAGTGGGTGGGGAAACATATAAAGGGAACTTTGGGCTGCTTGCCTCTGTTTTCTTGTCAAGCGCTACAGCCACACTAATGGATCTTGCGCTTTATGAATTTTATGTAGTTGCTTGGGCTGGGGTCAAGCTGCACTAAGGTTATATAATAGGAGGCCACAGTTAAAATATCCATCGACAAATTTGACCCCTTCAAGCCACTGCTGATGCCAATGTTCACTAATCTCTCATACTCCAGTGCTAATACTTCGTATGGACACGAATAAATCCTCAACTTTAAGAGCACAATGCGCCCTAACTTTCACATGGCTTCCCTTTTGTAGATACTCAAAGACAAACCATTTGCGTAGGAATTAAGGTACCATTTTGCCCAGAAAGAAACAGCATTTTCCAACCATTTAGAGCACACCATGCTGCTCTTGAGAACACAACGTTTTCTCTGTGGTAGATCCAGCAATGGAAGAAGAATTACCACAGCTCCTGCCCACAGTCACAATTCAATGCTTGAGCTTCACTCTTTCTAAGGATCTATGACCGCTGAAGCCATTGAAAACAGCTTGAGAGTTTTACCACCTGCTGCTAGTGCTGAATCTCACCCTCTATCTACTATATCACCCCAGGCCAGGTTCTGTGCTGCTTCGCCTAAAGTGCAGTAAGCGGTACCGGACACCTCTATGGCTGTTTGTTCGTGTTTCTGTTACTACATAACAATTACATCTGCGAAAATAGTTTTTCCAAAAAACTTCTTTCTGTTTTTCAAACAAAACTGAAAAGACAACTTTGGGACAATTAACAAAAACATGTTAAGCTATCTAGCTTAAATAGCCAGATTGCTTCATATAGAGAAAATCACCAAAGCTAGAAAACACGGACATGTGTGAATACAAAAACAGCCACCACACAAACACACTTATTTACGACGTAGACGATACTACATCGATTTTACAGACTACTGATAAACGCTATGTTTTTTTTTTTTGTTTTTTACGTTCTCTTCTTGAGAATGAGTTCACGCCGTGTGTTGTACTCACAGTCTGAAAGCTTATTCAGTGAGTCTTCAAAGCGAGTGCAAGTCCTCCTCAGTCTGCCTCCAGGTTCAGCCTCTCAGTCCCTCAGTGCCTCCTCAAATCCACTGAGCTGAAGGAGACTCTGCAGTCACATCAGGGATTATTTCGGCAACAGAAAGAAGGTTAAAAGTTTACTCACTGAATCCAAAAACATCACGGTGGATCACCAGGAGGATTTACACTTTACAGATCAAAAGCTACATGGAAAACAGTGTGCTAAAAATAAAACAGTGTGATACTTAAAGGGGACCTATCATGCAAAATGCACTTGTGTACGTCTTTTATACATGAATATGTGTCCCCGGTGTGTCAGGGAACTCACCAAGTGTCAGAAAATACAACCCTCTGTCTTTTCCTCCATACCCAAACCTCTAAAAACGGGGCTGCAACGGAGTTGATTATTATTTGAATTTTTCTGACGTCAGAAAAGGGGTGCTCCGCCTATATGGGCAACTCTCCACCTATCAGGGGAATGAGAGACCGCTCGAAAGCGCTGGAGACGCTGTAGTACATATGCCAGGCCTGTAAGCGGCGCTGTAGTCTGCCACAAAAGCAGAATCAGCCCTTGCAAAAACAGGGCTGGAAAAGAGCAAATAAAAGAGCAAATAGAGCGAAATGAGGCATGGCTAAAATGCATGAACTGTTTGGTATTTTGAAAAAATGTTTTATATAGGTATGGCCCTACAATATATGTTTCAAATATAGCATGATAGGTCCACTTTAAGTAGCATTTTGGGATACTTATACTTTACTTCAGTATTCCAATATTTTGTTTCTGATTCTGATATGAACATTTTACCTACACAAACTCATCAGAAGTCAAAGTTCTTTTGGAAGCTGAGGGAGCAGATAGGAAAGTGTACATTCGTTTCCTGCCCACCTGTCGTGTTCTGCTCCCCCGCTGAACAAAGACCCCCTGCGTGGCACACCTGCAGTATCTTCATAAAAGCTCTCAAACTAAAAGATTCAGTGTGTGGGAGTGTGACAGAGAGAGAGGAGAGAGGGAGACTTTGGCCCGGATTGTTTCCTCTGCACATCATCGCTGCTCGCTCAGATCTCAGAAAACAAAGGAGAAGAGGGAGGGAAGGCACTTGAGCTAATAATGTGCAGCCTTTTCTGTGAATCTTTTGAAAACTGATCAAAACTAAAAGAACACTAGAGATCAAAACTCCAGTGCATTTATTAGGGTGTTGTGTCTCGTCAGATTTGTTAGTATTATTTATCTGTTTAATTCATATCGTCAAGTCCGCGTCTGCTAACCCTTTTTTGTTGTCTGTCATTTCCTGTTTTACTTTGTTAATCTCTTCTCTCATTTGAGGTAGTTTGACTCCTACCCTGTCAGTGTGTTAACTGACCTGATTACCTGCCCCTTGTGTGTGTATTTATTCTGTGTTTTCTCTGTGCCAAGTGCCAGATTGTTTCGACCCTTGTGTTACTTCTCAGCCAGTGGTTTTCTGAGCTACAGTGAATCTAATGGCACATTTCCACTGCAGCGGGTTAGCCCCGTTTAAGCGTCCCTAAGCGTCCTCGCTCAGGCCGCCTCGCTGGCCGTGGCTCATTTCCATTACAGTTTAGGACCTGGGGTAGCAACGCAGTGTAGGCGGGGCGGTCGGCTTTTTTTTGGCCAATGAGATGTAGGAACGTCGTCACCTCCTCGGTCGACCACGGTGTGCTTTTCTTTGACGTTGCCATTTTTGTAGCTCCTCCGTTTACAAAAATGCTGTGTATAAAAATGCTGCAGGCTTGCTTCTAGATATATATGCGACGCTAGGGATGATCTCGCGCGCGATCTTGTGTCGATTCTCTCGGACCAATCAGCAGTCGAGAGTGTTGATAGAACCACGATTTTATGGGGCCGGAAAAAGAGGGAAAAAGTACCCGCTAGCCGGTGCTACGCTATATGGAAAGGCCACCAAAAACTGGCCTGGCCGCTTGAGGACGATTAAGGACGCTTAAACGGGGCTACCCGCTGCAGTGGAAATGCGCCATAAGTTAGTTTTTTGTGAAGTCATTTGAGAGTTTCTGTTACCTTGCTTATCACCACAAGTAAATCCTTTTTTTAATCATCTTTTGTCTGGAGTCGTGCATTTGGGTCCTATCATTTTTGTGTGTGCCCCAGTCGTAACATAGGGTGCATCTCACAGGGATCGTCACATCAACATTATTGTAATATGAAAGGGGGAAACGTGTCATGCAGAAACACTGAACTCAGCTTTAAAAATGGGTGTGGCTGCTCCTCTGAAATGGTAACGTGAGTTATTCGGAGCGGAGTACAATCCCTTGTTATTACAAGGACTATTTTGTTCAATGATTTAAGATACTCGTGAATTTCCAATGTCATCCTGTATGACAGCTTGTTCTCTTTCCCTCTTATCAGCATCGCCCTCCAAAGCTTTTTTCACCCCACGTTCCTCATTCAATAGTAATTCTCTCTTTCTCTCCTACTCTTCTCCTCCTCCCTACATACTCATCTTTTCGCTTGTCACTTTCCCTTCATGTCAATTACTCCATTTCTCCTTCCTCTGGCACTGCTCCCCCTCTCGAACACCTTCTCCATTCGTATCCCACTATTTCGTCATCCCTCCTTCTCATCCTCCTACTTTTCTTTTAATTCCACATGTTTTTGTCTCCCCTCTCTCATCTATTTACTTCATTGACACTTCATTTCTGTCATGTGCTTTCATCCATCATCGCCTTCCTATGCTTTATCAGTTCTTTTGCATTCTCTCTCTTCTCCTAACATACCAAATGGTTTTCCTCTTCCTGCAGGACGTTCCTTCCTTCTACCTCCTCAGCCCTTCTTCCTCCTCCTTGTCCTTTGCTTCATCCCACACATTCTTCTATCCCTCCAACATGCAGCATCTTCTCTCCTTCTCCTTCTATATTCATCGCAGCAATGAGTGAGTGACCTGAATCTGTCTCTTTGCATTACGACCCCTCCCTTCAGCAGCTCAGGAACACCTCCGAAAACAAATAGTGCTGCTGCCACCTTGGCTTTAGTGCCCTCTTTTGTGTGTATGACTGTATGTGTGTGTAATTGAACCTGAAGTGTTAAGGAAGACAGCTCTGTGTGCTAGTACTACAAGTACACCGGACTTGGCTGTGCCTCATTTATGTGGGAGTCAGTTTATTGGAGGCAATGTGTGTGTGTGTGCGTGCGTGCGTGCGTGCGTGCGTGCGTGCGTGCGTGCGTGCGTGCGTGCGTGCGCTTTCCATACAGTATGTTTATCCGTATGCCAAGCAGAGAACCTTAAATGTGCCTTTTCCAGTAAAAGAGAAACTTCAGATTATCTCACATTGCCAGTGTCTTGAACGTATGTGCATATATTCTTGCGTTTATGTTTCTGTGATATCTTCTATATGCACAGATTCTGGCATGTTTTCTGTAATTGCTTGTGCCTTACCATCCATCACAGGGCTGTTTTTCTCACGCTTTCTTCCGTCACAAACTTGTTCTCCCTTCTGCGGGGAGACGAAGCAAGAAACTTTTTTTCAAAATCATTCTGACAATTGTTTTTGTTTTTCTTCTTCCTTTAAAAAAAAGAACTGAACAAAAGCATACATAACAAACTTTCTAGAAAGGGGTTGCGTGGGGGTGGGGTTTGGATGGGGAGAAAGAAACATCATATCTGCCAAGCAGGAAAACAATCAAGGCAGATAGCACTGAGTTGTCAAAGAGTGTGACACAACCAAAACACTGACGTCCCACCATGGGAAAACGAAAACACTCAGAGAAAAACATTCTCTCAAAAAACTTTGTTTTCACAGTCAACCTTTCTCACCGTACTTCAACCGTTCAACTTTCATTTTTCGCAAAATCATGTTTCCAAGGTGCAGCAACATTAACTTTTGTGGAAAATGTACTTGACACTGGCAGGCTAATGGATGCACTTACTTGAAGGTTGGTTGTGGCGTTGTTGTTGGAATACTAAGCAAGTTTAAAAAGAAGAAAAATAACAGACTTGGATTTCAACTTGAATGACACTTTGAAATGGTGAGTGCAGAAATGTCAAAAAAATAGTTTAACATGACAGACTCAAGTTTACATTTTTGAACTCGACTGAAAAGTTTTTGACGCTTGTGTGTTTGATGACTGATGCCTCCCTAAACTCCTACGCCATCATCACCAGGCCTTCTAAACATGATTCAGCATTTTCTGCTTATATTTGATTAAAACAATACATTTTATTTGATACTTTTGGCAATGTTACCAGAACAGTAGCCATTTTGTTGTATTTATAAAGAAAACAAAGGCTGGTCTGTCAATTACCATTTGAATCCCAATAAGCTAAAAGTTGTCAGTTTAGGTTTTGTAAGAATTCTACAGTAGCAAAAATACCTATTACTGTACGAATAAAACATTTCCAGGGGCAGTAAAATCCCTCTTTATATACCAGAAAGATATTCAGCCCCGGAGATATTTTGATACTTGGTGTAGACTACACACAAACCAGGACCCCATGCTCCCCGGGCGACAACACTACCACAGCACCTGAGGTAAAGTTCAGCTTCACAGAGCCTTTTCCAGATCCAGACATTCTCCCTTTCTTCTCTCAAAATCCGATTTGATAAACATGAGAGGGTGCCATATTTTTCGCTGGGAGTGGACCAAAGAAATGTATAACCGCAGAGGACTCTAACTAGCCAAAAGGAAAAACTATCCCTGCCAATGATGTCCATAGAGGGATATAAACCGACTACAAATGCATAAAATGTTCTTTAAAGATATATGACTAATGACAATATTACAGGGATATAAGATATAACACACCTGTGGGCGTTTGATGAGTACATTTGATTCATTCTGTCACTTGCTTTGTATTCTTGTGCTGTGCATGTTCTGTACTGTAGGTGTACGCCATCAGACTGTCTTTCCATATTTCTTGTTTTAAAGTGTACGATTACTCTTTTAAACGGTGAACAGCTTGCAAGTCAGATGGCAGAGCTTGTTTACTTTAAATTGGCAAATCAACAGATCTCCTGTTCAGCCAAAACAGTAGAGGATGAGTCTAAAAGTACACTAAGTATGAGCAATGGAAAACTGTATTATGATGTTTAGAAAATGTTTTGCTGTAAAAGAGCTGAAGTAGGAAGTTGTGTCTATTATACATTTTGGTATGGTGCATGTATTTTATTATAATGTAATGTATCAGATTCTGATTGATTTCCTTATTGATCGAAACACAAGTTTTCTTTACATTTAGAAACCAGGGTTGATTGACATAAGTCTTGTCAGTGACGATATATGGTAATGTTTGAAGAGGTAGACAACCTCACAGGGTGTGTGTGTGTGTGTGTGTGTGTGTGTGTGTCAACAGAAGCAGTGACCCTGGACAGGATTGTAGAGTTGGTGCAGTTTAATGGGCCGTGGCTGAGGCAGTGGCCCGGTCAGTGAGTGCTTTGCTTTAGGTAGCGTCAAGGATGCCTCAGCCACTCAAGACATGCTGTGAATTCACACAGTCACAACTCAACATGCCACATCAGGCACACCACAGGAAAAGTTGTGCTACTTTCCCCAGCATTGCCGTTGAAAGATAGTGTAAGCTCCATGTTAAACGCCAGTGGATGCATTCAATGATGAATCTCAGACTTTGAATATGAGTGATATAAAAATTGGACGTCAAAACGTACCTGCCTATTTAGTCTGAGTAACAAAGGGAGACTGCAGCATGTCCGATCCCTAATTTAAAACCCCACAGATCCACTTCAAACTCATTTAAGATGTCAGACCAAATTCATTTTAGCCGTCAAGTCTCATTAGTAGCAGACCATTTTGACACACAGGAATAACACAGCATAGCTGGACTCAACAGAAATTGGTAAAACTGCAGAAAAATTATCATCACCTCAACACAAACACTAAAAACATTTGTATGTAGGCTAAGTATATATATGTATAGTTAACAGAGAAAACATAATTTATCTGCTATGGAGTCTTATGTGTTTGAGTGTAAAACAAAAGGCTTGTATTACAGAGAGAATGGCAGCATGAATTGATGGGATGCTTTTTACACGATGACTTAATTATCTGCACTTTTCTAGTGACATTCACTCCACCACTATGAGCTCACCACAGAATACGTTTTAGAGGAACTTCAAGTGCTCATTTCACAGGATCTTTGAGGAATGACAGAATATAAACCCTTCTTACAGCAGACATGTTGATCCGTCCATAGGTGCAGCTAAGAACATTAAAGATGGCTGCCTCTCATTCAGGGTGTTCTACTTACAGCGCAGTAAGCAGTGCTTGCTCTCACTGGCGCGGCATGCTGACACATTTAAATCTCCAGCGCCTTTGTTAATGTTATTAGCTACACCTGTGCTTCCCTGCTGTGACACGTCAGACATCTGCACTTAGATGGGGGTAAAGCTAAGGAGCGTAACAAAAGCCTGAGCAGCACAGATATGCAGGATATATAATAAACTGTGACATTCAGGGCATGATATCAAGCAAGAAAATTATCCCTAATCCTGATGATGAAAATAGCTCAGTGTGGCATCATGTTGCAGGTCGCTCCTCATCTCTGTACCGTGACAGTCCAGTCATCGATCTGGCTGAGGACGCTGGCTTCGATTAGAGCTCAGGTGGAGGAAGCGATGGTTGGGGCAGCAGAGATTGAGGAAAAGTCTGATATGATGACTGCTTCATCTTGACAACACCTCCCTTGAGTCCAGCTCCTTTCACCTCCTTCCACTGCTCCTTCCTATTTCCACCCTTCCACTCCTGGCCCCACAGGACTCAGTGGAGCGATAGACAGAAACGGAGCCCAGTCACCTCCACCTGGTTATTATCAGCCACGCACCTGCTGCCTCTTCCTCTCCTCTCCTGCTCCAACTCTTTCCTGTTTTAGGCTCCTCATCCTCACTCAACCCTGACTAATGGGGATATTTCATTTTTGATTTTTGGCAGCGTATGCACATGGGGGTGCACTGAAGCTATAATTCAAAGCTCAGTCTGGTTCTTCAGAATGTGATGGAGATTGTCTGTGTTTTCTTCGTCTCTTGCATGGTTTGTTTCTACATGATGACACTGACATGACATATTGTCTATAAACCTCCTCCGCTGGAAGACAAAATGCTTCGCCTATGCGTAAAGTGTAATGTGCTAAACCAGTCGTTACCTTCGCTTTCAACTCTCTCCCAACCATCCTGTGATGACTCCAGTGTGACAGGTTACCATGACTACCTGACATTGAAGGCACCTCTCTATCCATCTGTGCTGCAGCAATTGCTTCCACCCACCCTGCACTAACCCTCCCTCTAGCTCCTTTCTAGCACTTCTTCCCCCTGCAATACAAATGCTATTCATTCAGAGAAGAGAGGAGAAGGTCAAGGCAGGCAGCTCTTTGAAAGCTTCAGCTCCAGAATAACTGAACTCAGCTGACAAAGGCGGGAGAGAGCGAGCAACAAGCAACAGGGGCTATAAAAAATTCATAACAAATGGAAAGGCAGTGGAAGTCCAACAATATGTGAACTGTGCACTGTGAACTTCTCTCTTTGTTGCTTGGCTTTGCTGCTCTGTGTTGCAGTCGATTATTACGTATCAAAGTTCTCTACTGGATTCAAGGCCTCCCGACTTATATTGCATATTCTTTATTGTAACAACTACTACTAGAAAATTCAAAAATAACTCAGACGCACTGCTTTGAAAGTGGATTTGAGAGTGCAACAAAGGATCAGGGGCATGATGAGATGAGGAGTACTTTATATCCAAGTTTACACTATTGTAATTCCTACACTTCTTTGCAGCATTTTTATTTTGTCAACCGGGCACATTATGTGTGTCAGTGAGCTAAACATCTGCAATCATTCCAAATAATTGTGCTGAAGATGAATAACACAGAAGTCTCTTTTGGTAGAGAGTAAAGTCCTTTTATGTACTCTCTGCACAAGCTGATATATGAGCTACCAGGGAATACACACTGTGCCGTCCCCGCTACAGTACATAAAAGCACATCTGAACATTCAGCATGGCTGCTTGGTACACGAGCTGATCTTTTTTATATCATGCAGTAATTCAAGCAGCAATTTGCAGAGTAGCTTACTGGAAAAGAACCTCAGTTTAGAGTAGACAGACTGTCCCATTGACTAAGGTATCGGTAGTTTATAATTCAAATGCAGGAATATACATAACACTTTTTGACAAGTTCTTAAAAATTACAATTGTACTGTAAGTGCTGATTCCAGATAATGATTTTAAAGCAAGTCATTTGAAAAAAAACAAAAAATATGGTTGTCTTGAAACTGTTAAATTGAAGCTAAATCCAGGATGAAATAATCTAAGCTAAGAGGCAGTCCTCCGCTAAGGCTGTTCCAACAAGCAAGAAATTCAACATGCATTTACGACGTGATATAGATTACAGGTTCTCCCTCGGCCAATGCAACACCCTTTCACCAATTTTACTTAAAACAGAAGTACATTTTACGAAATACTGCTAACAGACAGACAAACAAACCAACACACTAACTTCCATTGCAAAATAATGAAATACAGTAAAAATCTACCAACCAACATATTACTAATAAACATGTATTGTGCTTGTTCTGCAATAACAAAACTGTAACAATTGGCAACTTGTGGTTTTACAGGGAGCAACTGCTTGTGCTATTGTATTAGCTGTAAAGTGTCTCTACTGTAGGCTATTTTTATTATATGTGCAGCACTTTGGCTCGACCAAAAATCATTTATAAATGTGCTATATAAATAAAACTTGATTTGATTTGATTTGAAGCAGCTTAATGCTGAGCTCAGCAAATTGCCTCCTGGTTATAGCTTAATAATTAAATAGACAGACTTAATAATTGTATTTTATTTTCCATCTAACTCAAGGCAAAGAAGTGTGTTCACCAAAATGTTGAACTTTCTTATAATGCATAAATATCTTAATGACACACCAACACGAATCAATAACATACATGGGTCGGAGGTTTGTATTTACTGTGGCTTCTGCTGTTATGCAACCTAAAGGTCAGTTAGAAATATCCTTTGCTGTGGGTGATAAAGCATGGAGTGATGCCATGAGATGAGTTGCAGCAGCGGGACTCACACAGCCACCCTGAGCAGCAGCAACGTGCATTAATTAACCCTTTCTCTTATCAACCCTCAACAACCTGGTGGAGAACTGTACCAGCAGTTAAACCTCAATCTCAAGGTTGCATACACCCGTGCTGTATATGTCAACGGCATAGCCTACACCCACGCTCAAACACACGCACACACACACATCCCCACACCTCCATCATGGCCTTATCCCCACGGTAAATTAATTGAGCTAATTAAGGGTCCTCGTGTCTGTTCCATTGCCAGGCAATGTCCGTGCCTTATCTCAATCCCACAATGCAGTTGATCACAAGCTGCTGTGTTTGAGACGTTCCCATGAAGGGATTAATTAATTAATGAGCGCCGGGTCGTTAAGACACGCCGCATCCCTCTGACATCAAAGTGACGCTGGTGAATGCACGGGAGGATAGCGGTCGTGTTTGGAAGCGAAGTGAAAAGGAGCATGTTCAGAAAACTCTGTTGATCACACATGAAAGGCCGACAGACAAGCTGAATGTGAGGGTCAAAGGGCAAAGCTTAGGATAAATCTTTGAAGGATTTAAGAAGCGCCTGGTATCTTCTGATACGTAAAAATTAGCATTTATTATTTATCTTAAAATTAATCATAAGTAAATGTTTCAAGCTCTGAATAAGAAACGAAATGTAAACATAGTATTTTCCTTTCATCGGTTCTGTTTTGTTATCTTTAAAGACCATGCAATGCATTTTTATCCTTCTTGACGGCAACGCAGCTAATTACCAAGCAGAGGAATAATGGAGGGAATTATTCTCCTTATTGTCTCAGGAACTGCTCTTTCAAGAGCCATTCAAATAATTGGAAGAAAAATAAGCAACTGGAAAATGTCTACATATCTATTTGACTTCTTTGTTGTGCCCCCTCAAAGCTTAATGCCACAATAGACCTAAAGAGATTCATTCTTCTCTCCAAGGAAAAGTATTGGCTTTCAAGTTCTGTTCACTGAAGCTGCAAGACACAATAAAAAAATTGCAGCCAAAGACACACATTTGAAGATCAAAGAGTGGCTCTATTGTGTGTGTGTGTGTGTGTGTGTGTGTGTGTGTGTGTGTGTGTGTGTGTGTGTGTGTGTGTGTGTGTGTGTGAGAGAAAGAAAGAGCCACTGTGGACGGCAGCCATAACCATGATTAAATTGACTGACGGTGTTTTGTGTGGGATGAACTTGACCTCTCTGACCTCCTGAGTGCACAAGAGCCATCCATGTTTGCACACACAGAGCGGATAATCAAATTCATGCATGTAAAATAACTTCTGCACTCACACGAGCACAAAGATGCCAGCACACACATGCTCAGTTGATCTCTCCATCCTTGAGTGGAGGTGTGAGGGGTGGATGGGCTAATCGGACAGACTCCTCTGGGTGCTGTGGGATGTGACCCATCACCTGGCAGGGAAGACAGGCGAATCAAACAGACCGACTCTCCCCATTCACAGCAGGGGTCTCTTCGGGGAGCTAAACATGTTTGTGTGCAGGCATCTGGGGAGGAAGGGAAGCTCAACGGTGACACTTGGAAGTTGAGTTCAGCCCATCATCGATTAGAATCATTCTGGCTCGAGGAGAAAATCGAGGAAATATATCAAATAAGAAACGGCTTCAAAAACCATCAGTCATGAGTGGCTTGCCTGCAGAATAGGTCCGGAAGATATTACAGATAACCTCTTTGAAAGCTCGGCAACACTCCATATAGATTGTCAACCCATGTGTGTTAATCAGACATCAGGAAGCTTCTGGTCAGTGGAGCAGGGAATGGATTTTTTCTGTTCCTGACAGGGAGACGCCGTCCATAATGGTTCCTACCTGTGGAGAAATTACCAAGCCAGTCAGAACAGAGGAACATCAATCGGCGAACTTTCACTCCGCCTCAGACGCAGAGACGCGGTGAAAGCTGCCCTTAAAATGCACTCACTGGTTTGGATGAATTGCCTTGATTTTTTAAAGGACATTCTAAATGTTTAATTGAACTGTGAAAAGTGTGTTAAGGATTAATGCATAAATGAGGCAATATGGAGCCCAGGCAGGGAACTTTGCTGTCATTAGTACATTGTGGCTTCCTGCAACCGGAGACATTAATAAAGACGGGTTAATGGGATTGTGAGCCTACCAAAGCCATAGATGTGCTGTCTTGGGTTAACAGATATAATATGAGACACTAATGGATTTAGTGTCTCACATGGACAAGTGTTTTTGTTTTAACGGACTACTACTTACAAGTTAAATAAAAAATTACAGTGACCTTAGATAATCTGCAAAACAACCAAATTGTTGTTTATTAATCTTTCTACAAGTTAGCCTGATGACAAGTAGGCCTACTAATCACGTAAGAAATTAATTAATTAAAACTACCTGGCTTAAAAAAACAGTTAAGAGTCAAGTGTGTTTTTGCACAATTTACTTACTCAGCTATTTGGGAGAGAAAACGAAAACTTTTAGCAGGTTCTGATTTTTTTTCACTGCTACTTGATACAATAATTACGTGTCACGGGTAGGTTGAATATGTTAATGGTTGCTGTAATAATTCCTTTTCCACATGAAGTGGTCCCTTTGTACCGTGACTGCTCTGCAAGAAACTAACTTTCAGCTGAAAATGAAATGTTAGCAGTCTGAGATTCTTACAGTAGGTGCAAATTGTATACGTTTCTGTGTCGGCCATGAGGGTCACTAAGGGTCGGTTTGAACAGGATTTGAATGGCCTATATCTGGGGTGTGGTTGTGTTTTGAAGGTATCATGTTACTTTGTCTAAACACCTTCTCGATGTGCATATGGAATGTGAACAATTGTAATGTAAGACCAAGTAATCCTAGCCTTACCTTTTTTTAAATGTTGGCCACTTGAGTTCACAAAACAGTCAACATGTGCAATGTGATTGCAAACAGTTGCTCATTTAATAACTTGCATTTATTTGGAGTAATGTATCTATTCACCAGACAGAGAACTATGGCTCTCCTTTTAGCTCTGTTTTGGTCTCCACCTAATTCAGACAAGATGTCTTAGATCAGCTAAAAGCGCAACTATATTCAAGGGCTAGCTGCTAATGTTTTCTGTCTTGTTTGGTGCTCTTTAAGTGAACAGTGAGTTTATAAATGCACGTTTGTTTTAAAGAAGTTACCTGATGCACCCTGATCAACAGAGTAACAGTAGGCCTACAGTTGGGTGCCTTAAAATCCAAATCACCAAAAGGCACCTTTCATACTATACACATTTGATCAATCAATAATATAAATAATATTGATTACAGCAGTTCTTCATTTGTCTGTCTGGTCATACATTGTGTGCTTCTAAATGATTAGGCAGAGGTTACCCAAAACATCTTTACTAAATAATCCCTACTGTGCCAACATGTTGTTGCCCAAAGGGGGTTTATAAAGAGTGGCTGTGAATGTCTACGATGGTGGGCTGTACTAACACCCACTCCTCTCCTTCAGACTCACAAAGCTTTTTCTGTGCACTATAAGTTAAAAACGGTGACAGTAATCCTTCTCGTAGCATCCCCCAACCAGTCACGGCTGTCACCTTCTCCTCGCCAGGAAGAACTAAACTGCTCACTGGATTTAGGGGCCTATAGATTCCACTGCTACTTATAGTGCGCCAGTTCTGCCATGGTCTCGATGCAACCCACATTGACAGATACTAAAAGACTCCTCATCTAAAATAGAATTCCAATCTCACTGGGTTCAGAGTGTGATAAAACACAGAGCCCTCTTCAATTGTAACTAAACGAGATTAAAGAGGAAATGGGAGGGGGCAAATACAGATCATGGCTTTATTAACTATGGCAACAGAATTCTGAATGCGTGGAGAGGTGGATGAGAGAG